>NC_043702.1:7380203-7393437 GCF_006229205.1 Suricata suricatta
GGCTGCACCAGTTTACATTCCCACCAAGAGTGTAGGAGGGTGCCCGTCTCTCCACACCCTTGCCAGCATCTATAGTTTTTTGATTTGTTCATTTTAGCCACTCTGACTGGCGTGATTTTATTTTATTTTATTTTTTGAGAGACAGAGAAAGACAGCACGAGCAGGGGAGAGTCAGGGAGAGAGGGAGATACAGATTCCGAAGCAGGCTCCAGGCTCTGAGCTAGCTGTCAGCACAGAGCCTGATGTGGAGCGTGAACCCATGAACGATGAGATCATGACCTGAGCTAAAGCAGGACGCTCAACCAACTGAGCCACCCAGGAGCCCCTAAGATTTTATTTTCAAGTAATTTCTACACCCAGTGTGGGGCTCAAACTCACAACCCTGAGATCAAGTGTTGAATGCTCTACCAACAGCCAGCCAGGTGCCCTAAGCCCTTAGTTTAAAAAATATGCCTTTCGGGGGGTGCTTGGGTGGCTCAGTCCATTAAGCGTCTGACTTTGGCTCAGGTCAGGATCTTGTGGTTTATGAGTTTGAGCCCCGTGTCTGGCTCTGTGCTGACACCTTCAGATTCCGTGTCTCCCTCTCTCTCTGCTCCTCCCCTGCTCAAGCTCTGTCCCTGTCTCTCTCACACAAAAATAAACATTTTTAAAAATCTAAAAAGTATGTCTTTCAGGAGCACCTGGCTAGCTCAGTCGGTAGAGCATGCAACTCTTGATCTTGGGGTCATGAGTTTGAGCCCCACATTGGGTGTAGAGATTAATAAAATAAAAAAAAAATAAAACACATTTCAGAGGGTTAGAAACCCATGCACATAATACCCTGCACTGGCAGCAACAGCAACACCCCCCCGCCCCACCCCCAAGCTCAGGCAGCTCCTGGTTCCGTGGAATGCTTTTGAATTCTTGCACTTATTAGAGGAAACGTTTTCAAAGGAAAAGAAGACAGTTATTCAAATATCTCAGAGTGGCTTTTTAAGTGACTTGATTTATTCAAATCATCCTCCAAATAGCTCTTCTCAATTATAAGAGGATAAGCAAGATTATTATCACATGAATGTTTTATATATAATTATTCCTTTCATCTGGGGCGCACATGTGTATTAGAGCCATATAATATGGTATCTGAGTATTTTGTGGTGCCCAGGGAACCCTGTGTAATTATGCCATACATGACTGGTCTACCTATTTACAGAACTTGGAACTTCATTCCACTGTTTTATGTTACTAGAGATTGGTGATGGTCATTTCTTTTCTTTCATGGTATATTGTTGGCCATGTATTCTGTTTACTCATGGCCCAGCCCTTGGTCAGGATTGGGATCCAAATCCCTTCTGGCAGATTGTCTGATTGTTACTCTCTTTGGGGGCACCCAGATGGTCGGTTGGTTAAACGTCCGACTTCGGCTCAGGTCATGATCTCACAGTTCGTGAGTTCAAGCCCCACATCAGGTTCTGTGCTGACAGCTCAGAGCCTGGAGCCTGCTTCATATTCTGTGTCTCCCTCTCTCTCTGCCCCTCCCCCACCTGCACTCTATCTCTCTCTCTCTCAAAAAAAATAAATAAACATTTTTTTAAAAACCTGCTGGGTAGAAGGCTGATTTTAAAAAATATAATCATTGTTACTCTCTTTTAATTGGCTTGTATTCAGCAACGATCTGCAATACATTTGGTACAATTAGATTCAGGCTTTTCTTGAAGGATTTACATCTACTTAAAAGTAGACACTTTATTTATTTTGAGAGAGTGCAAGAGTACACGTGCATGTGAGTGGAAGAGGGGCAGGGAGAGAGGGAGCGAGAGAATCCACATCGCCAGTGCAAACCCAGTGCGGGGCTGGAACCCACGAACCGTGAGATCATGACCTGAGCCCAAACTAAGAGTCAGATGCTTATCCAACTGAGCCACCCAGGCATCCCAAAAGTAGACACCTTATATGATATTCAAGTGGTTTTATGGCTGTAGTAATCCTCAAACATTTCCAGGCTCAAATGATATCATTCTGGCACAGAATTCTGAGACCTGACTGTGGATTTGGTGGTGTTTTGAAGAAGGCACACAGTCATTTGCTGAAAAAAAACCTTGCCTCTGCCCACAGGCACCTCCTTGGCCTCCTTGGGGAGGCCAGCAGCCACTGGGAGTGCCACATCCAAAAATGTCAGTGCATTATGAGAGACTAACCATTTTTAAGTTTTTTATGTTTACTTTTGAGACAGAGCACAAGTGGGGGAGGGGCAGAGAGAGGCAAGGGGGACACAGAATCCAAAACAGGCTCCAGGCTCTGAGCTGTCAGCACAAAGCCCCACATGGGGCTGGACCTCCAGAACAGCAAGATCATGACCTAGGCTGAAGTTGGATGCTTAACCAACTAAGCCCCACAAAGACTAACCATTTAAAGGCTAAGTCACTCTTTGTGATTTCAGCAGGCCCCTGGGTAGGACAGGAAAATACCATAGAGCTCGCCTACCTAATAATGGGACTCATTTGATGCCAGTCCTTTTTTTTTTTAAATTATTTTAATCTTTATTTATTTTTGAGAGACAGAGAGAGACAAAGCATGAATGGAGGAGGAGCAGAGAGAGAGAGAGAGAGAGAGAGAGAGAGAGAAAGGGAGACACAGAATCCGAAGTAGGCCCCAGGCTCTGAGCTGGCAGCACAGGGCCTGATGCAGGGCTCGAACCCATGGACCATGAGATCATGACCTGAGCCGAAGTCAGACACCCAACCAGCTGAGCCACCCAGGCACCCAACACCAAGTTCTTTAAAATGGGTCCAGACCACACTGTCTCCAAGGAAAGGAAGGAGTATCTCCTGGAGAGGGCTGTTTACTGAGAGGCTGACGAGCAGAGAGGTCAGCAGGCCCTCAAAGCTGGCTGGGGACAACGTTGACACAGGGGTCAGAGTTGTAGAATCCACGTCACCCCCCCCACAGTGCTAGAACCCATCCAGCCTCAGTATCTCCAAGACTAGATGTCTGCCCGTCATCGCTCTCCAGCAGGCCACCGCCAGGCTCCGGTGGAAACCACAGGAGCGCTCAGACATGGTGGGGAGATTGGTGAGAAGGACCCAGAGAATGCCTGTGGAAAGTGGTAGAAGTTTTCCTAGGATACAGAATGGAGTTGCAGGTGAATTTCTAAGACAAGAGCGTATGTGCACATTTTTTTGAATTTCTTTTCTTAATAGTTTATTGCCAAGTTGGTTTCCATATAACACCCAGTGCTCTTCCTTTTGGAATTTGATATATAGGATCAAATGCTTTCTGGAAAGGTTTGTACCCCTATCCACCCTTTGCTCTGCCCAGATCTACTGATGCCAGCCCCCTCCTGGGCTGCGTGCACCAGGGGCCCAGGGCCCCGACCGCCTGCCGCTGGGAGTGCGCAGGAGGCCGCAGGCTTCCACGCCCGGACTGTGGAACCAGCTCCCTGTCATCTGTTTAGTTCGGCAAACATCCCCTGAGCCCTGGTGAGCGTCCTTGTACCAGGTCAGCTTTTTCTGGACACTAATGTCCTTCAATATGTTAATAGGCTTTCTGTAAAAAAATAAAATAAAAATTCCAGGACAGATTTGGAATGAGCTTCAGCAGGTTAAATTTTTCTCTTAGAGACTCCATGGTGTAATAAAGACCCAGTGAGACCCTGTTCTGCAGAAAGAAAACCCTTCAGCATTGCTTACCTCGGCAAACCGGACGCATCTCACCTCTGAGGCTCACCCTGGAGCAGAGAGGCGGTAGGGAGGCGCTGCCAGGCTGCAGGAGGATGGGGGCCAGTCCCCTTAGCCGGGGCACTCACAGCGACTGAGTCCACTGAGGCTGTGTTTGTTTGACTGTGAGGCGCAGGTGGCAACACTGTAAGTTCAGGGAGTTGCTGGGAGGCCAGAGGAGCAGAGAGCACTGCAGGCTGGAGGAGAGGGAAGGGGCCTCCAAGCAGTGAGTGGATGCAAGGTGGGCAGCCCAGGTGACTGGGCCGCGCTCCCCCTCCCCTCCCCACCCCCCACGGGGAATGCGGCAGGTGGTTCTCTGGGATCCTACGGAGAGAGGAACATGAAAACATCACGGTATCTTCTGAGGTTGGTCCACCTCCCTGTGTTCCCCCTCAACCTGGAAAGAAAAAAACCCAGGAAAGCAATGCCCACACCGCTGTGATCCTCCCTCCTCAAGCTGTCTTGCTGTTCGTAGAGGCCTGGTTGGCTCTGGAGATTAGAGCCTGGGGCCCCGTATTCTTCTGTCTGCTAATATGACTCCATTACAGAGGACACAAAACCCCACCTGAACCAGCCTAAAGTAGCAGGAAATTTACAGACTTGCGTAAATTGAAAAGTCCAGAGACTGGTAGAGCGTTAGGCCCAGCTCAACCCAGAGACTCAAGCAACGTCATCAGAACGTAGAGTTCCTCTGGGCACCTGGGGGCTCAGTTGGTTGAGCATCCAACTTCGGCTCAGGTCACGATCTCACGGGTTCGTGAGTTCGAGTTCCATGTGGGGCTTCCTGCTGTTGGTCAGCACAGGCCCCGCTTGGGGATCCTCTTGTCACCCTCTCTCTCCCTCCCCCACTTGCAGTCTCCCAAAAATAATAAGTAAATAAATAAATAAATAAAAATTTAAAAAGAACTTAGAGTTCCTCTGCCTCTCTCTGTGTGGCCTGCAGTCTCTACCACTAACCTAAGTTCAAGGCTCACCTCCTAGGTCCACGCTTCTTCCCTTGTCAGCAACTCAGAAAAAAAATCCCAGATTTTGGGTACCTGTCTGGCTGAGTTGGTGGAGTATGTGACTCTTTTCTTTTAAAAAAATCTTTTCAACATTTATTTATTTTTGAGAGACAGGGAGAGATAGATCATGAGCAGGGGAGAGGCAGAGAGACACACAGAATCAGATGCAGGCTCCAGGCTCTGAGCTGCCAGCACAGGGCCTGACATGGGGCTTGAACCCATGAACCGTGAGATCATGACCTGATCCAAAGTCAGAGACCCAACCTACTGAGCCACCCAGGCAGTCCTGGAGTATGTGGTCTTGATCTCAGAGTCATGAATTCAAGCCCTCTGTTGGGAGAGAGCTTACTTAAACAAACAAACAAACCCAGAGTGCCTGGGTGGCTCAGTCAGTTAAGCGCCTGACTTCAGCACAGGTCATGATCTCACAGTTTGTAAGTTCAAGCCACACATCGCTCCCTGCTGTCAGCACAGAGCATGGTTCAAATCCTCCGTACCCCTCTCTCTCTGTCCTTCCCCTGCTTATTCATTCTCTCTCTCTCTCTCTCTCTCTCTCTCTCTCTCTCTCTCTCAAAAATAAACACTTAAGGAGTGCTTCAGTGGCTGAAATGGTTGAGTGTGCGACTCTTGATTTCAGTTCCGGTCATGATCTCACAGTTGGTGGGTTTGAGCCCCTTGTCCAGCTCTGTGCGGTGACACAGACGGTGCCTGCTTGGGATTCTCCCTCTCCCTCTTTCTCTCTGCCCCTCTCCTGTGCTCTCTTCTTCTCAAAATAAATATAAATAAATAAATAAATATTTTTGAAAATCCCAAGTCTCACTCTGATTGGACCAGCTAGAGTCATGTGCCAGCCCTGAGCCAATCAATATATCCAGGGGTTCCTGGGCGCTGATTGGTCAAGACTAAGTCACATATTCTGCAATGGAATTTGAGAGTGCGGGAGTGGAAGTTCTTTAGGAGGCAAACTGGACACCATTTCAGAAGATTATTGCCAAGAGAAGGGTGATGGGATGGCTGCTGGTGACAAAAACGGCATGTGTCCCCCGGTACCTCATGGAATCTGCACCAGCAGCTCCCTCCTGCCAGAGATCTGCTGTCTGCCAAGAGACTCACAGCTGGGCCCCGGCATGGGCGCATGTGAAATGAGTTGTCTCAAGTGACCACCTGGCTCTTCTTGTTGCTGCATTTCTGCTGCCGAGGGCAGGAGCCTTGACCAAGAACTCATGAGGGCATGCACCCTCCAAGCTGGGTCCCTTGGCTATCCTCAGGACTTCACAGAATCCCGGCCAGCAGCAGGCTGCTAGGCCTTCCCAGTAAATACGCACACGCATGTATCCTAGGATTGGGGTGAGGGGTTGACAAGCAGCCGCACTGGGACCAGGATTTCCATCCCCGTGAAGCAGCTTTCACCAGGCAGGGCCTGAGGTGGGCAGGGCTGACCTGTATCCAGGGCACAGGAGACCACAGAGAAGCATGGCAGAAAAGGCTGGGCACTGGGGATCTAGGACGTCTTCAGACCCCTGGGCCAGCATTGGCAGCTGAGGACAGGTGAGACCAGATCCTGGCACTCAGGCCTGGCAACCTGACAGGCAGCTCAGAGCACCAGGGGGTGGGGGTGCCGCTGGGAGTCTCGGACCTCCATGCTCCGATTCCAAGGAGCAGAGGATCCTGGGACTGGGACTTAGGTCAGCCGTCACTGTGAATAGTGACCAGACATAACCAAGAGCCGGACCTGTCCTCGGAGGGTACTGAATACACTTGGAATTTGAAGCAAAAGGGAGCTCAGGAGGCCAGAACCCAAGGTAGACCTGCGACACAGGAGGAACTTGACCCTGACCTCAGCTGGAGCTCTGGAAAGGCCTGGGCTCTGCCCTGGATCCCTGGTCCATCAGCTACCTAGAGGGAAGGCTTGCGAAGTGACCACTGACCCTCATGTCTGACTGGGGCTCCAGAATCAGAGAGGGAGGAAGGTCTTTTTGTGGGGCGGCAGTGGCTGAGGCTGGTTCCCTGTGGCTAGGGCCACTGAAGGGCTGGCTCTTTCCTGGACTGAGCAGAATCCAGCTGAGCCCCCTGCAGTTCCTCTATGTCCACCAGAGGGAGCCCGTCCCTTGCAAATCTTCCACTTTGGGCCTGTGGACAGCCTTGCCCTTGGAGGGATTTGGGGAGGAAGATGGATACGTGTAGGAACAGGGAACAGGTTGTCTGGGAACAGGTCCCCAGGGGGTGATAAATAGTGTGCTGGCCTTCAGAGGGACTAGAGGAAAGTGGGCTCTGCCAAAGGCAGTAAGGGCTATTCCAGGCCGAACTTTTGGTGGGGTGAAGCTATGTGGTGAGGCTATGTGGCCAGGACAGAGGGCACAGGGAAGCTAGGTACAGACATGGGTCATTAAGAAAGGCGCCCTGGGCCCGGCTTATGGCTCACAGTCCTGTTCCCATTGCACAGAGGAGGACATGGAGGCCCAGCAAGGTCCAGTTACTTGCTCCGTATTAACACGGCGGTCATATCTGTGTCTGGAGGGGGCTAAGCCTCTCACCTCCTTTCTAGAGGTTTTGAGGACAGTAGTTCCTCCCAAGCCTGAGGGAGCCTGGGAGCCCGACACTAGCCCCATGCATGGCCTGCTATGCGGTCTTTTGTTCCGCGGGCTAGAGACCTGCCCTGGGCCCTGCACCTTGGGAACATCTGCACCGCTGCATGGCCCTGGCCTGGCGCTGGCCAATCTGCCTCAGGAAGCCGGCAGCCCAGCCTGTGCGAGACACATCGGGTGGGCGCACAGGGTCGGAAAGTCCTTCCTACCAAAGCCTTGACCTGACCCTGACCCTGGCAGCAGTTTCGGTGCAGTTCACTGGGCCTCAGGCAGTGGGGCTTGAGCAGCCCAGTGAGGACACGCAGCACTGTCTTCACTCCACAGGCTCCAACGTTCGTGAAGGGCACCCCCTCCCCCATCAGAATGGGTGCCCAGTAGAAACCACAGATGAGGGTGAGGGAGACAAAGGTGGGGAATGCTGTCCCACAACCCAAAGGTGTTCTGTGGTGTCCAGAGAGCATTCGGCACACACACGAATGAATGAATGAATGAATGAATGAATGAATGAATGAATGAATGAATGGAATGGATAGAATACTGTGCGCAGGGGACCGTGGTAAACAAGACACGGGGGACAGCCAGAAAACACACTAACCGGTAAAACATGCAGGCTCACATGTGAGACCCGCTTCGTGGCTGAGGGACAGAACTGGCAAGGGCCTTCTTCAAGTCAGGGGCAGGGAAGGCCTGCCTGGGGAGAGGACACCGGCACCAGACCTAACGGGGATGAGTCAGGAGAAGTCTGGGAATCAGGCAGCCCTGGGGCAGGACTGGCCAGCGCAAAGGTCCTGAGGGAGCGCCAAGCTTGCCTTGGACGCGAGGAGGTTCACCTGCTGGTGAGCGAGGGAGGCAGGGCCTGGGATGAAGGGAGAGGTGGCCTTGGGCTTTCGCTTACTGGAAGAGACAGCACCCAGCTCTGTGCTGCCTGGTGGGACTTACACCCTCTGTCTCTTGCTAGGCCCCTGGCCTGGCCTGGCTGGTTCACACCTCCGCCTCGGTTACTCTGGCGCAGCCCAGGCCTCTCTTCTGCCCTCCGGACCCGTGCCACCCAACAGCCTCTGAAACAGCAAGGTTTCTGGGCAGCTCTAGACCGTCATCTCCAGCCCCTTCCGGGTGGGAAATGGCTCCTCCCCGCGCTGGAGGGCTCCGCCCACCGCCTGGGGCGAGGGCATCCTGGTCTCCAACACCCAATGGATCCTGGAGTCTTGACACTACTCCAGGCTGTATCTTAAACGCACCTGTTTCTCTTCCACCCAGGACTCCCCTTAATCCAGGGCCCCTCCCTGTGCGTGCAGGTGTCACTTCAGTACTTTCCAGGGAGCTTTCCTACTAAAACCATGCCACGCCTTCCCCAAATCCTACCTCAGTTCCCGGGCCACGGACTGCCCGGGCACCCTGAGCCCCCTCCTGCATCTGGGCCTGGCTACGCACCGCTCCTGCCCCCCCCCCCCACTGTCCCGCACCTCCTTTCTCATCCTCCTGGCCCTCCAGTGTCAGCTTCAGTGCTGCCTCCCCAGGGAGGCCCTCCCCGCTGTCAGCCCCCTTGTCCTGGTGCTCAGCGTCCCCTGGTCCAAGACTCTCCTGAAGGAGTTGTGGATGGATACCTCAGTAACACCCCAGTCCCCCAACCCATCACTGCCCATAGGGGTTTTGAAGACTCCTTAATGCGGGGGGGGGGGGGGGCCTGAAATGGAGGGAGGGCAGAGGGATACAGGTGGGTGATGGGGGTGACCATCAGGAAGGGCTGGGACCCCAGGGGTTCTCTTTGGATAAAGCAGGGGGTGAGTGAGCTCAAATGTGCGGCAAGAATCCCACATACTGGGCTTGGGGAGGCAGGAGTGGGGAGGGAGGGGGCATGGTTTCTGTCCCCACCTCACCCTCTGCCCACTCCTGCCTGTGACACAGACTCAGGACTGAGATGTATCCTCCTAAAGAGGGATCTCTGCCCCCCTCCCCATGGCCATTGTGGACCTGCTTTCCCTCGCAGCCCACGTATCTCCCCCCTCAACCCCTCACCCCCGAAGAGAAAGGCGACTGCACTCAGGAGGGACAAGAGGCCCAGGATCCCTCAGCAGCCGGTCGTGTCCGTGCATTCACACGCTCAGTGAACAGGCCACCCACCCCTCACAGTGGGTCCTGCAGCCTATTTGCCAGCAGGGTTTCAGTCCTCACGGACTGCCTACAGGATGGGTACCCGCCTGGATCCAGGGACACACGCCACGGATGCTTGCCGGGGGGGGGGGGGGGGGGGGGGGGGGGGGGGGGGGGGGGGGGGGGGGGGGGGGGGGGGGGGGGGGGGGCGCTTCTGCTCATGAAGCTCATCTTCGGCCTCAAGCGGCTTAGTTGGCTCGGGGACAGCTCCCTCTCCGAGGGCTTGAGTTTGTCACCCTTGCCTCAGTTTACTTTCCTGACTGCTCACAACTTGTCTGAAACTCTTTAGTGCCCACCTATCCCCTTCGCCCGTGTTCAAAGGGCAGCCTGACCCGCCAACCTAACCAAGGTCCTACTTACTTCTCCAGGCCTGAGAATTAGGGCAAGGCTGCCTTAATGCCCTGAAGTTTAAAGGGACCAGAGGTGGCATATGGCACATACCACCACCAGAGGGAGCCACCGCGGTCAAACCAACTAGGTGAGGCCCCAGGAGGGAAGGCCAAAGTTACCAGTTCTCCCACCCGTTGGCTTGGCTGGGGCCTTGGCTCTGGGCTCACACTTGGCAGGTGCAGACCCCAACCCTAGGGCACGGCATGTAGCCTTTTTCTCTGGAGTGCCAGGGGCTGCAGACCTCACCTTCCGGGGCACCCACCTAGGTGGTCCTGGGAAGACCCCTGATAAAGTTGGAGACCTACCCGGGTTAGGCAGCTCCCCCTTCAACCCAGAACTTGGTGGCCTGCTTCGGCTCCATGGCCCCCCACCATGCCGCCCAAAGGGCACACCCGAGCCTCCTTGCAAACAGGGGTCTTCAGCCCACTATCCCCAGGGAGTCGCTGGGCCTGAGCCTAAGCTTCTGCCCTCCTCGGGTCTAAAGAAAATCGAAACAGACAAAACAGGCTTGAGACAGCTTTGTTAGAACAACTCAGCAAAATAAAATTCCGGTTTATTGTTGGACAACATTGTTTCACACATACATCAAACAGGCCAAAAAAAATAAACAGCAACTTCATAGACAAAAAAGGAAAAAAAAGAAACCTTTTATCTTTGGCCTTTTTAACCATCTCATACAAACCAACTACTTATAGTACAGCTAAGTACATACACAAAAAAAGTTACTGGAATGCTCGGAATAAGATTGTTTTTTTGTTGTTGTTTTTGCTTTTTTTACAAGGTTTTTTTTCTCCTTTGAGATTATAATGAACATGGTCACACCACAAGTAAAGTCAGAAGTAGGACAGAACGCTCCGAAGGCTGGTGTGGTCATCCGAGATCATTAAAAATGGCTGACCCCTAACAATATGTACAAAAATATAAAATGTAAATAAAAAATACAAACAAATTTTCCTTTTTAAAGTACTTTTAAGAAAAAAAGCAGGGCCTTGGAAGTTTTGGTTCTTTTTTCCTCCCCTGTTGCAAATTCACGTTGTGGTTTTGGTTGGGTGACGGAGAGCGTGTGTCATCTGCGGGTGGCGCTGCCCGCGGGAGGGCGGGCAGGCGGGACTCTCTACTCGAAGGTGACCACGTTTAGATTCTGAGACGGGAAGTGGAGGGTGAATAGGTCACGGTGGCCTTTTTTTGTTTTGTTAAGTTTAACTTTTCCTTTTTTTGCTGTCTAGTCATCCTCGTCGGTCTTTTGCTTCTTGGTGTCGACGTCGTCGTCCTGGGCAGAGAAAGACAGTCAAGGCCTCTGCGGCCCGCCAGGCCCTCCTGCAGCTCGGCTGAGCCAAGCGAGGGCCCAGGCACTGGCCATCCAGAGGCTTCCAGAGCTCTGGGAAGGCCTAGGTTCCTTCCCAGTCCTGCTCCAGATAAGGGAGCCTTTCAGGACCAGCGCAGGGGCCTCCACCAGCCCCTCCGGCAGGAAGGCCGCCGCCCCCAAGCCCCACCCGAGCGGGAACCCACCTCATCATCTTCAGCTGCCCGTTTGCCCGTAGCTGCCTCGGCCTCCTCATCTTCATCTCCATCCTCTTCCTCGCCTGCAGAACCAAACCCCAGGGTAAACGCACTGCCTTCCTCCCCACCCCCAGCAACAGCCACGCAGCCACAGCTTCTGCCACTGCCACCAACGGCCGGCCGGGGAGACACACCCCTGATCTCTGCAGCAGGACACGCCAGGCAGCCAGAGCACCGCCCACCAGAACACAGGGCTTCAGAAGAAAAAAGGCCCAAGTGGCGGCACCCCAAGTGGACAGATGAGCCGATCAGTGCGGGGAAGGCTCCAGAGCGAGGTGGGTGTGTGGGGCACAGCTGCGCCTCACTGGCCTGCAACAAGCAAGTCCTGACTCCATGGCACAAACCCGGCTACAGGGGGTCCCCCGGCCTCCAAACCCAGAAACCCCCAACTCTGGTGGTCCTTTTCCCAGATGAAGCAAGGGAAAGGTACCCCAATAGCGGAGACCAACAAGGCTACTCACCGTCGCCTTCCTCTTCCTCCTCTTCCTCCTCTCCCCCTTCTTCCTCTTCTTCATCTACCTCATTGTCAGCCTCCTGCTCCCCATTTTCCTCATTCTCCTCGACAGAAAACATAACCATGTTAATGAGAGCAGACCATCAGTGCTGCCCCACCCCTCCCCCCAGACCCCACGATGGGGTCTACAGCCCCGGACCAGCCAAGAGAACTCCTCAATCCATCCAGCAGGGACCAAGCAGGAACTGCCCTCCTCCCCCATCCAGGACTTAAGCCCAAACCGGAGTGAGAACTCCTTGGCCAGGAGCAGCTAGGGGTCACGGCGGAGGTGGACACTCACAGCGTTCCCATTAGCAGGGGCGTCTCTTCCATTCTCCGCCTCCTCCACAACTTCCTTCTTCTCCTTTAAGTCCTTCAAAAGGTAAGAGGGAACCAGTAAGCCTTTTGAAAAACCCAGGGCTGGCTGGCAAAGAGGCCCAGGACTCAAGGCATGCATGCGGTGCTGATATGGGTGTCCTAACAGCCCCGTCTTACACTTGGGAACACTGAAAGGAAGGGCACAGTATACCCTGTGTGGTCTGTGGTCAGAGCTTCCTCCGATTTCTCAACCCTTAAGAAACACACCAAAAAGAGCCCCCTCCAGTTGCTCCCACTGTCCCTAACGCTTCTTAGGAAAAAAACCATGTGGCACCGCAGCCTTAAACTCGTCTGGCCGGGCAGACGGGCCCGGGAACACTGCACTCTCACACCCATCACAGATTGGTTTCCAACCAGAGGGAGCTCCGCCCCCCGCAAATCCTCCTTGGAAGACAGCAGGTATGCGCCATAAATAAATAAGGCAACACAGGGAGGGCCTGGGCGCTGCGGGAGAACTCCCGTGGGCGGGTTAGCCTGGGAAGGGAATGGGAGGCAGCAAACAGGCAGAACTGGGGAGGCCACCTCGAGCTTAAGCTCCAAGACCGCGGGAGCCCAAGAAACTGCAAGTCTTAACCCACCAACCCCCTATATGTGACAACTGTCCCAGGAGGTCACAGGCCGTTGCCGGAAAAAGTACCCCAGATTAGGGGACTCGACCCTCGTTCAGAAGCGCGACCCGGAGCTCCCCATGTCCCTCCCCGCTTCTTGCCGTTAGAGCAGCAGCTCTGTGTTTGACCGCACCTCGAGGGGTGGACACGGTCCAAAGGGCAACGCCGTCGGGGGCGCCCGAAGCCCCGTAACTTTTTCCGCCTGACACTGCCGATCCGGCTGCCAACACAAACAGGCGTCGGGTCGGGCGCCGTGTGTGTAGCTCGGCCTCCGTCCAGTGAGCGGCCCCGGGGCACCTGTCGGCCCCAATACCCGGGGCCGACTGGCCGCGAACCCCGGCGCCGCCCGCTCCCGCCCCCTGGCGGCCGA
>NC_043702.1:7393537-7403193 GCF_006229205.1 Suricata suricatta
GGGGAGAACGCAGCGCGCAGGCGCGCAGCCCCCGCCCGGCGGGCTTTGCGCGCGGACCTCCGCACGCACCGCGCGCGCGGAGCACGTGGCCCGGGGCTGCCGAGTGCGCCCCTGACCCTGGAGACCCGGAGCGTGCGGGCTGCGCTGGCCCTGCCGCTAAGCAACTTGCGCGCCCGTCTCTCCAGGTCTCTCGACGTCCCCACCACAGGCCTCGACGCTTAGGCCTTCGTCTATGCATTTGGCGGGCAAAGTCCCGCGGGAGGCCGTCCCGAAGTCCACGGGGATTTCTCTGTCCCGCAGCCCGAGGCCGTCGGGGACGCGCTCCACGCGCTATTTATTGCTCCCGGCGGGAAATCACCTAGAAGGAACGCGGACGTCCGACTGGGGAGGGCCGACCCTCCACCCCCGAACTAGTTCCCGGGCTGGACCCAGAGGGGGCCGGCTGGAGCCTTTGCGGAGGAGATCCCAGTCGCCAGCTCCACTCCGCAGGGGGAGTCACCCCTGGGAGAGAGCCAGAGGTGACGCCAGGGGCACAGAGGTTAAGGAGACGCCAAGGTGACTCGTCCCCGTAGGGGCACGAAAGAGGCGAGAACAAGAGCCTCAAGGTAAAAAAAAAAAAAAAAAAAGAAGAAGAAGAAAAAAGAAAAAAGCCGATCTGCCTTAAAGTGCCGCGCTCCCGGCGAGGGCGGAGACGCTCGCCGCGCGGGCCGCGGGAACTACCCGGCGCGCAGGAGCAGAACTGCGCCAAACGCGCAAGACCTCAAAACTGAGGACAGTGAACCCGCAGCACCCATCTCCCGAACACCCCTGGCGCCCGGCTCGACCCCGCAACGGGGCAGCCGCGGCCACAGCTTTTGTTCGCCCGCGTCGCCTCCGGAGCGGCCGCGCACACGGTGCTTCCCGGGCAGCCGCGGGGGGCGCCCATCGTCGCCCCGGCGCGCCGTTCCTTCACTTTCCGTTTCCTCCCCAACGGCGCGTGGGCTCGCCTCCTCCACAGCCAAACCCGGCACCGCGATTACTGAAGCTGGGCGGCTGCTCCCGGAGCTTTCTCCCCGGAGGACGCCTACCCCCGCCCTCCCGCAGGGCCCCCAGTGCGGAGGAGACCTTCACACCTCCGCGCAGACAATCGACGTCGCGGCCGGCTGACCCGCTGCCCTACTCCGCGTTATCAGAGCTTAGTCCCGATAAACCTCCTAGGGCCCACTGCAGGCGCGAAACGAGGCGGCCCGGCTCCGAACAAAGAGCAGCGCCGCCGGCGGGCGCTCGCTGCGGAGCCGCCACTTCCCGCAGCCGATCCGCGCCTGCAACGCGCCCCCCCCAGCACTTCCGATTCCAAACGCGCTCGAGTTTCAAAGTTATTTCCGTGCGCCCTGCGGGCTGACGACCCCGAGCCCGGCCCCTCTACTCCCGCCACCGTTCAGACGAGTCACAAACAAGTTTCAAGAGCTGTGCAACACCCGTCACTCGAGCCCCTCAGCCTCCGCGCCCGCCCCCGGGGACCCCGAGGGCACCCGGCCCACTCCTCGATGGGCATCACGTCTGCCCGCGGCGCTTCCCGCCCCCTCCCCCGCACACAAAAGAGTGGGCTGCCGGGGGGCCTAGGCCGGGGGCGAGCAGTCTCTCCACACGAAGAAACGACAACGGGCTTGGGGCACCCCAGACGCCGCGCGCCAAACACCGCTCCGGCGGCAGCCTTCGGCCCCGAAGGGGCGGGCGGCGTCCAGCCTCACCTTGGTGGTGATCTCGGAGCTGGTGTCCACGGCCGCGTCTGACATGATGGGGCACGCCGGTGATCCGATGCAGCGGATTAGAAAGAAAGCGAGAGTTCGAGGACTCTGGCGACTAAGCTGCCGGAGTCCTGGGTGGCGAAGGAGACGCGCGGCGGAGGTGGTTGCGGCGAACGCAGAGCCGGACGCAGGAACAATGCAAAGATGGCTTTTCAGAGCAGCCAGTGGGGAACTCACGCGGCGCCAGAACCTTTAATATAGATTAGTGGGCGGCGCTCGGCCTCCTCTGCCCGAATACTATTGGCTGAACACTGGGAGCGGGCGCTCGCTCATTGGCTCGATTCCGAACAATGGGCAAGCGTGCTTAAAGCGGCAGTGCCTTGGTGCGTCCCGCGCTGCGCAGTCGCCGGCCGCACTGTCATTCAGGGCCTCAGTTTGCCGGGTCTCGGCGGCGCCGGCGCCTTGGGGGAGGGGCGCGTGAGCGCGCTCCGAGCGCGCGCTCCCGCAGCTGTTTTGCTAGGGCTGCTGACGCAGAAAGCCAAAGCGCGGCAAAGCTGCCCGCCCAGCCCCCCGTCCTCCCCTCCCCGCTGCTGCTCGGAAGGAGGGGGAGCGAGGGGGAGGGAAGAGGAGGCGGCGGCAGGCGCGCACGACGACTGCCAGCGAGGGGGAGGGGAGGGGAGGGGAGGGCCGGGTGCTGGGCTGCGCTCGCCCGGGGCGGTGCCCTGTGCTGTGCCCGGGGAGGTGCCCGCCCCCCGCCCCTGGGCACCTTCGATCAAGAATTGTCCCAGGGCAAGTGGGCGGAAGCCCTGCGACTAGCATTGAGCGCGTGAGGCCGAGACCCGGGCTCCTAGGCCGCCCGGTCTCTGCGTCGTCAACATCCTCTGCCCAGCCCCTCACGCCCCGAGTCTATGAAGAGGTGACCCCTTTGCCCACCGTTAGCCCCGGGGTTGGCCGCCTGAGCCAACCGGCGACCGGGCTCCGTGCCAACCACACACTCTGGGGTTCATGCTTCGAGGGGACCCGTGGGCCGGTTCAGGCTCCTGCCTTCGAACCGGACAGCCCACGGGCGTCGCACCACACAGCGGTCTCCGCAGTCCAGAGCATTGGACAGCGCCTGCCCCGGGAGGTCACTGCCATCGTGACAGCCTCGGGGAGCCTCCTTCCAGGGCACGCCATCGAGTCTACCCTCTCTCACCGCTCTTAAGGGGCTGCGAGGGGCACATGAGCTTATACACCGAGAGTTTCCTGGGAAAAATCGTCCTTTAGACCAGTTGGACTAGTCCTTGGGGACTCCTTGAAGTTTGGGGCGCCATTTAAGGAACCACGCGGAGCCCTGAGAAGGGAACCATCAAGGCGCCACACTCAAGATGGCGCCAGGCTCGGCAAGCGTGGCGTGACGTGGCGATCCGATCACGCAAGCGGTCAGAAAGCCGCAGGCTGCAGCCTCCTTATTACAACCGCACTTGGCTGTTGAGCTAAGAAACCAACCGTGTAGAAAGAAAGATTCGAAAAGGTGAGAAAATGTTCCAGAAAAATAAATAAATAAATAACGGTGCCGCACTCAACATGGCGACAGATAGGGTTCATCCCCGTGTTGCCGCAAGGGGGCGCCCGACACGGAAGGCGGGACTCCGGAGAAACGGGCGCGCACTGGCTGAGAGTGGCGGGCGAACACAAAGTTGACGCTTTGCGTCCTGCCATTGGCAGGTTCTGCTGTCCGTCTCTTGGGGCCGGCGATCTGGGAATGGAGAAAACCCGGAGTCTTAAGTCGTGTAGGGACGGATGCCAAAGCCGGTAGAGCTTCAAGTGAGGAACGGGAGGAGAGACTTGTTTCTCTTAGGTCGGGGACTCGCCGATCCCATTCCCATCTCGAGACTCCCTTTGCTGAGCGTACCACGCATCCTCCTGGCTGCCTCCTATGGCTCCGGACTCCGCTGCCCGGACGGGAGGAGGCGCGGAGTGCCGGGGCACCACCTGGGTCTGGGCCCCCTCCCGGTTTCCCCTGTCCCGCACGCATCAGGCCCGCATCCTGGTTCACATCTGCCATTCTGGCCGCTGGGGCTTTTCCCATGCGACTTGTCCTCTGGGAAGTGAGAAGCCCAGGCTCCCTGTCCTTTGGCCGGGAGAAACGTAGGACAGGTGCTGGAAAGGGCGGGAGCACCGCGCCGCCTCCTGCTGCCTGGCGGTCGCCATCCCGTCCCGGTAACGCGGCAGCAGAGGGAGCGTCTGTGGATCTCAGTCCTGCTCCCAGGCACCTCAAGGGCTAGAAGTGGGATTTTTCGCATGGTGGGTGCGCGCCAATCCAAGGGACTCGCAATGGCATCCCCAAGGACCACGCGTCCCAACTCTTTGTTCGGTCCCTTCCTCCCCCGGCCAGCCAGCTGCCTTTATTGCGGCTAGACCTGCGGTCGCCCTTCGCCCTCTCAAAGAAGGAAAGGGCTTTGCCTGGTGCCGCTGTGACCTCCTTTGTGCCACTGTCTCCGAGAACTGGAGGGATTGTGCGGCTTCATAAATGAAGCCGGACACTGCCTTCTACCTTCCGTGCATCCATTAAGCTCTGGTTTACCCTAGAAGGAATTGTTCAGTCCACAAAACCCAGATGCAGAGAGAGCTTGGTCTGTACCACCTCTAAGCAATTGAAACTTCTAACCTCCATGGCTGGTGACCTTGGGCAGTCGTCTCTATATGCAAGCTGAAACCTGGACATGATTGTTCTGGATTATGGACCAGGGGTGACGGGGAGGTGGGTGGCGGGCAATGTGGCGAACATCCGGGAAGCGCTGGGTGAGTGTGAATTTCCCTCGAAGTACTGCTTTGCCTGACCCTGTCCCCCCAAGCAGCTGGCCCTGCTAGAAGCAGTAAAGAAAGCTCATGCCCATCTGGTTCTGGAACCAGTATTTACATTCAGCAAACACTCACTGAGTGCCTGCTGTGTGCATAGCAGTGAGTCTTTGGCTCACGCTCAAGCATTTTCATTTATCCTCTGCACCTTGCAAGGTAGACAGGACAATTATAGGGTTGAATCATATGAAACTGATGTTTTTGTAGGTCAAAACCAATTGAAATCAGCAAATTTGTACTTTCAGCCTCCAATAGGATATCACTTTACTTGTAACAAGCCAAAAGAGCAGACCAAGGATTATAGCAAGGAACTTGAAGTCACCAAGTGAATCGGTCACCAGGCTAGGGCTAAAATCCTAAAATGGAAGACTCCGCCTTGTTAGATGGGTCCTGGAGCAGAAGTGGCCTCCTTGGACCTCCGTGGGCTCATAAGCGATGGAGTTACTAGGCTATCAAGAGGGACAGGGACAGTCAACTCACATCTTTGCTGTTTCTGAATGGCTGTTCTTTCTGTCCTCTGTCACTTCCACTCATTGATGCTTCTCTGTCCTTTGCTGCTTCTGTGGCCTTTCAAACCTCTCAAGACGAGCTGGTATGCCCTGTTAGGCCACATTTTCTCGTGCATGTCACAGGTGCTCTAGGCTTAGGTTAGAGCTTCTTCTCTAAGGCAGGGGCCCCAAAGGGCCTCCAGGCAAGTTCTGTTTTTAAGAAATTTGTGTAAGGACAACCTCAGGGTTGCCTACACCTTCTCCTATGGGGACCACAGGTGCCTTCCTACCAGGCCTGAGTCATGCTCATTTCACCTGTCTGGCCCTGGAGGCGCTTAAGTTTGCAGCCCTTGCTCCTAAGCCATTTCCAACGCATTCCTGGTTTGGTTGCCTCACCATTCTGCTCGATTCCCAAAAAACCAAAAAGGTTACACACACTGGTAACGCTGCCTGGGTTCGTACCACAGTCGTGCCACATGCTAGCTGGGTGACACTAGGCAAGTCACTCCCTCATCTCTAAAAAATGGAGATGGCAATAATACTTGCCTATCTTCTGGGGTTGTGGTGGGAATTGAACTGGTTAATATTCAGAAAGTGCTTAAAATAGCGTCTGGCACCTCGCGGGGGACAATCTTCCAGCTGCTGTCTGTACCTAAGTGCATAGGTTTCAGTGTCTGCAGGTCTTTGGGCCAACGAACCATATTCAGCAAATCCTTCCCATCTTTGGTGGGAAATGATTCGGTGCCCGACATGCTTGGCAGCCCCTCTGGCCTCAGAGAAATGACAGAGTCTGGGAGGCAGCCTGAGTGGAGCAGGCCTCCAAAACTCCCGCCTTCCTGCCCTTCAGAAACCCAGCGTTTCAGGCTGTGGTTTCTCTGCAGAAGGGCCTGGGGGGAAGGGGCTGCCAGGGGCCTTTCAACTCTCCCGCCCTGCCGAGCCTGCGTGGGATTGTGTAAGAGCCACCCCCCTGTGCGGCACGTCCGGGCCTGCCCGTTCTCCCGGGGAGCCAGGCCGCAAGGCCCTGGTACCTACACAGGTCTGGCAGCCCCAAGCGCCTCCTGCCCAGCAGGGAGAGGGTGGGGGACATCTCTTGACGTTCAGGGATGCCAAACTGGAGCTCTGCTTGGAGACTAGATAAGGAGGCCGGGGGAGGTGCGTGTGCTGTGTCCATGGTCACCACCGCCTCCTGAGCACACTCGCACCACGCTGCCAAGTTCTGGACTCCCGTGCACGTGCCCCCCCGCCCCGCCCCGCTGTGCTGTCTGTAGGAATCTTCTGCCCGTTTCCCAGCCCCTCTTCCCTGCCTCCATCTGTGTGTGTGTGTGTGTGTGTGCGCGCGCGCGTGCGCACGCGCATGCCTATTTGCATAGCTCAAGCTCCGTGGGTGTTTTGCTTAAGCTCTGGTTACCGGTCGTGAGTGTGTGGGCCCGGCATCGTGCTGGCAGGTGAAGGTGCTGATTGGGGGGCACGTGTGCCGGCACACGTCGGAATCCCTGCCCATGAACCCCTGTGAGGGCGGCGCATCCCAGGAAAGGTTAAACACCTCTATGTGACACGAGGAGGCATAGAACTGGGCATCTCCACACCTGTCCCTTCTTGCCACCTGGCCCCACACAGGAACCCAGCAAGAGCGGAGCCCCCAGTGAGGGTCTGCGTGCCCCCTCCAGGCCAGAAGTTCCAGCCCACATAAGCTTGAACTTGAGGAGAGCCATTTTGGAATGTCCATTTTCCTCATCTCTGTTCCTCTCAAAGGGGTCTCCCCTTCGCCCCTGGCACAGAAGCCACCTGCACTCTTGTTTGGGGGGAGAAGGTGTAAGGGATGGAGGCCGGACCACCAGCCGGAATTGACTAATTCTCTAACACCAAATGGGAACACAGACAAGGTGACCAACTCTCCTGGTTGTTCGAGGACACAGGACTTCTCAGGGCTGCAACCAGGAAACTCCCAGGCACCCTGGGTCACGTTGGTCACACTGGTTCAGTCCTTATCCACAAGCTTGTAAGCATGGCGTTTCTGAAGAAATCTATAAGCACCGCCAAGAAGGGTCCTGTGGCCCTTGATCCAAAACCAGCCCCAACTTGGATTCTGCTTGTCTTTGCCGCGGAGGACCCAGGGTGACATTGGGAGCATTTGGTGTGCACATGGCACAGCAGAAGGATTGAGGGGCTTAGCGAAGATCACAGAGCAAGCTGGCGGCGCCCGGATCAGGACCTCCCGCACCCTCCCGAGAGGGCTCTCAGCTGCCGTGCACCGGGAAGGCTGACATGCGCAGTGACAGTTGTGAGCCTGGGAATCTGTCTCTAGAGCTAGGTGGGAGCCAGGGTCTCCGGAACAGAGGGAGATTTCTCAGACCCCTCTCAAAAAACACTCTCTCCAGGGCACCTGGGTGGCTCAGTTGGCTGAACGCCCAACTTCTGCTCAGGTCATGATCTCACAGTTTGTGGGTTCAAACCCCCCCCCCGTCGGGCTCTGTGCTGACAGCTCAGAGTCTGGAGCCTGCTTCAGATTCTGTGTCTCCCTCTCTCTCTCTGCTCTTCCCTGGCTCATGCTCAGTCTCTCTCTCTCTCTCTGTCTCTCTCTCTCTGTGTCTCTCTCTCTCTCTGTCTCTCTCTCTCAAAAAGTAAAAAACATTAAAAAAATGTTTTGGGGGGCAGCTGAGTGGCTCAGTCGGTTAGGCCCCTGACTTCGGCTCGGGTCATGATCTCACGGTTTGTGAGTTTGAGCCCCTCGTCCGACTCTGGTGACAGCTCAGAGCCTGGAGCCTGCTTGGGATTCTGTGTCTCATTCTCTGTCTGCTCCTCCCCCACTTGTGCTCTTTCTCTCTCTGTCTCTCAAATAAACAAATGTAAAATTTTTTTCTAATTTCTATTTTAATTTAAAAAAATACTCCCTCCACCTTAGGAACACCTGGGTGTCTCAGTTAGGTGAGTGTCTGTCCAACTTCGGCTCAGGTCATGATCTCACAGTTCATGAGTTTGAGCCCTACATTGGGCTCACTGCTGTCAGCACAGAGCCCACTTTGGATCCTTTGCACCCCCCCCCATCCCTCCCGTGCTCACACACTCTCTCTCAAAAATAAATAACAAAAAAGAAAAAGAAAGAAAAAGAAATACTTCCTCCAAGAGGTTTGCTGAGGATCTCACAGGGAGAAAAAGCAAGTTCCTCCCTGGGGCGATTCTGCAGGAAAATCTCAGAGCAGGATGAGGCATTACCCCAAAACCCAAACCTCCCCAGGAAAGGGCAGCTGGCGGTCCCTTTCCCAGGGAAATGTGAGCTCAAGTTCACACACCTGAACGGAGAGCTGGCCCTGCGGCGCTTTCCCAGCTGCGCCCCCTTCTCAATGGCCCGCTTGGGCCCAGGCCTTACGTGGCTCTCAGTGACTTTGGCCAGGTTCTGCCGTCTCTTGCCCCTGAGGCACTTTAAGAGTGTTACCTCGAAAGCATCAACCAGACACCTCCCAATCCACTTGGCTCCTGGCAAGATCTCAGTTTTCCCACTCGCTAAATGGAGAGAACATGGCGCAGCTCCCAGGGAGAAAACAGCATGGCTGCCTGTCCGCGCTCCTGGGCTGTTCGCGGGCCCGCAGCGCTCTGAGGGGCAAAGTCCTCGGCCAAGACGTGGTCTTGAGACCCCCAAAGTATTCATCACCTCGGTGGCGATCAGTCTCGGGCCTTATGTGCTATGTTGGAGGACTACCTCAATCGAGGCTTTCAGGATGATAAAATGTATGCAAGAACATTCTTCAGGAGTCACCACTACTACAAAGGCTGAGTTTGGATTCAGGGACATGCATGATAGAGTGTCTAATGTGTTCTGAATACCTGCAGAAACAGGTAAAAGGGACATTAGAAATTGATGAGTAATGTTAATGAGCGGGCCTACGTGGGGGCACCTGACTGGCTCAGTCAGCACAGCACACGACTCTTAATCTCAGGGTCATGCGTTCGAGCCCCACCTTGGACATGGAGCCTACTTAAAGAAAATGTAAATAAGTGAGCCTACATAAAGGGAAACAGCTCTCAAAGCTGAGAGGAACAAGTGCTAAGAAACATCCTTAACTCAGAATCCCAGCTTGTAATTACTCAAAGCGCTCAGCTTCATGGAAGGCTGTCATCTAGCGGGGCAGGGGGCAGGGGGCAGGGCAGGGGGGAGGCGGGTCTCCGTGTTTCCTTTCTTCAGTCCCAGCCTCTCCTCCTCTCGGGGCCACCTGCAGGAGTCTGGTGCATAAGGGAGCCACCTTAGGCTCGGCTGACACTGGTTCTAAGCAAATCTCTTTACTGTCCCCACCCTGTTCCCATTATCTGAGCTGAAATGAGAAGGGATTTCTGGACTGGACAGTCACATAAGTGTCCACCTCCTTGCATGCGCCGTGAGCTGGCGGTGGCAGGGCGGGTCTGGCTGTGTCCCCGCCCGGCATAGCCCCGTGTCCCGTATACCCGGGTGCACTTCATCAAGAAATGCCCATTCAGTTGCTCTGAACCACATGGAATCAGGCTCGACATTTCACTGAGCCCCATGCCAGGGGGCTGACACCTGCTCCGTGCCAGAGGAGGAGAGAAAAATTGAACCTACTTCAAGCAGTTATGGCAAAGCACCCCC
>NC_043702.1:7403293-7416821 GCF_006229205.1 Suricata suricatta
AGGAGCCCAAAGTCAGGGTAGGATGTGCCCAAGAGAGCAGGATGAGTCTGGGAGGCTCCAATGTGGAACAGGGCCAGGCGCGCGAAGAGAAAACGCAGCATGAGGGTCACCAGGAAGTGGGGGGCGCTTCTGAAAGCTGGCTTGCCCCAACCGAAAGACATTTCGAGTGTGCCCTTCCACTTTGTTGCATGACCGGAACCCTGCAGACCCGCCCCATCAGGGGCACAGTAAGTGGCCACAGCCCCAACCTTGTAGGCGTAAGCAGTAGACAGGCCACGAGAGAATGGCAGCCCCCGCTTCCTGAACAATCTCTGGACCAGACACGTTCTGAGTTCTAGACGGATTAACTTGTTCCGTCCTGCGAGGCTTGTTGTTATCCATGCCTTGCGAAAGGGGAAACCGAGGCACAGAGCAGGCAGCCGTGGCCCAAAGTAAGTGGCAGAGCTGGGATTTGAAACCAGGCAGTCCGGCTCCAGAGCCCCCAGCTCCCACAGGGAAAAGTCACTGGTCCTAAGCCACCCTACCACCCCCAGGCTCTGCCCGCCCCCCTCCTCAAACGTCAGGGGCAGGATCTTGGCGTTTCCTCTGTCGATTGGTAAGGAGTTCATTTTCACCCACGGAGGCTCTCACTCCCCAGCAGGTGTGTCTCAGCTTGCACACGATGCAGAGAAGTCTTCCCCAGATTGGTGATTTCTGGTCATGAGGCAAGATTTTTCTCTGGGGGGACCCAGAGACCTGGCGGGAAGGGCGTTTTGCAACTGTTGTCTCCAAGGGCTCACGAGAAAATTAGCCCACTAAAAAAAATAACTATTCCCAGGACGTTCCATTGAATTTTTTCATGGCATCAGTGGACAACTGGTAACATCTGCCTTAGACATTCTACAGGCTGCCATTCACTGCGGCCTGGCTCTGGGCTCTGAATGTACAACATTGCACAATGTTCCTTTTATAGTGACCCTCGGGACAAATTTCCCTCCAGCATCAGGACTAGCAGGACAGTATGACCTGCTGGTTAGGAGTGCAAACCCCAGGTCTCCCCTGTCTCCCCTCCCTGTCCCCCTGGAGGGGAGGAACCCATTGGATCAGGGCTTCCCACCTACCTTCGTGGCTTAGCGTGGGTCCTCAGGCAAGATTTGCTTCCACGGTTCTCAGTTTTCTCACCTGTAAAATGGGAATCAGTAACAACATCGTAAGACTTCAGTTGAGTAGCATGTTTCATTTTGTCATTATAGACCCTCCTTGTCTTGTACCAAATCCCACTGAGGGCACTTCTGAATTCCAGAACATACCTTGAAGTTAACAGGAGGAATCTGATGTCTGGCTTCCTCATATTTGCTACCTTACTTCCTTAGCCTAGCTTCTTTAATGATTCTTTTTCTATTGGCCTTTAGGTATTTCAGTATACTTTAGAACTGAGGCCTAAATTAATTCCAGCGGTCATTGGGGTGCCTGGTGGCTCAGTTGGTTAAGTATCAGACTCATGATTTTGGCTCAGGTCATGATCTCACGGTTCATGGGTTCGAACACCACACTGGGCTCTGTGCTGACAGTGTGGAGCCTGCTTGGGATTGTCTCTCTCCCTCTCTCTTTGCCCCTCACCTGCATGCGTGCATGCACATATGCTCTCTCTCTTTCAAAATAAACAAGCTTAAAAAGTAATAAAGTGGTAATTCAACAAGATTGAGCCCTTTTTACTTAAACCACTTCCGCACAGGTCATGCCATTTAAGCCTCACCCTGATCCAGGTGGGTGCCTCATTTTACGGAAGAAGAAATGGAGGCCCCCAAAGGGTGCTGATGGGGTAGCGACAGGTCCCCCCACCCCCACCCCAGCTGCCAGTCCCAGCCTCCCTTTGCCCTTGGCCCTGGCTCCTCCCCAGCACCCCTGCCCCGCTGTGATTTGGTGATTCTGCCCCTCCCTGACACTTTGCTTCCGCCCTACCTTCCATTTCGCATTACCATGCTCTTGTCTCTTGGGGGGACTTTCCAAGAGATGGTAAAGATCAGCAGATTATCTAAGGAGGAGTGAAAACTCAGCCTCTCCATGACCCCCTTCATGGCATTTACACCAAATAATTCAGATTTGGCTCTATCAAGTGACAGGAACGTGTCCCCCCAATTGTTGCCACACTTCTCAGCCTAAGGAGGTGTGGCCCCAAACCCTCCCAGAAAGGAGCCTCGGGAGCTCGGAACCCTGGGGCACAGCCTCCTTGCCTGTTTCCTGGGACTGTCAACCTGGACGCTCCATGGCTGCACTTGGGCTGCTCCTGCCGAGAACCCGCCCAGCCCAGCACCCCGCACTCCCTGAATGGCCTTGGGGAAGGCCTGGACCCCTGAGGGACAGGACCCTCTTTACATCCCCAACTGCCCTTGGAGGCTTAGAGCCCCTGAGGCTCAGGATGTGTCGCCTGGGCTGGGACCCTAGTTGGGGTCAAGGTGGAGAGAGCTGAACCACTCTGCAGAATATGGGGGGCAGTGAGCTCTGCCGGGACACTGGGCAGCAATCATTTTGCTCACATATCAATGACAGAGCAAGCCACGACTTGGAACATACTGGTAATTTTTGTTATTATTACCTGATGGTAATTTCCCTTCTACGTGCACAAAGCTCGTGATTGTTGCCTTTCAAGAAACCAGGGCAATGCGCTTGGTGGCATTAGCTCTGAGGTCACTCCGCTCTGCCCTGAAGGCGCTGATCCCTGTCCTCTAGCCCCCCTCCTGGGGGGCCTCAATCTTTATCTGTTCCCCGGCAGCCATGCCCTTAAGTAAGTCATCCGGGAGACAGGCCTGCCTGCTGCCTCCTTGCTGCAGGTCAGGGGATAGGTCTGGCAGAGGGCTCAGCAGGGAAGGGGTGGGAAGAGCCAAGTGTTGCAGCCTGAATCCCCAGAAAGAGAGTCAGGCAGCCCCAGCCCGGCCGGCTCATGTGTGGGCTCTGGGTAGCTGAGGCAGGCTGGCCGCCTTGCCTATCCGGACAGGAGCCCAGAGCGGGAGGGGCAGCTGCCCTGGCGCCCTCAGCAGAAGGGGCAGGCGTGCAGTGGCCACACCTGGCCTTGGCCCAGCCTCCCTCTTCTCTGCGACGGGCCCCTTGCCCAGATTACAGGTGAGCACGTGCATTGTAAGTCCAACCATGAACACATCCCCACGTCGGCGACATGTTTCATGTGTGTCTGTGCATGTGCAGACATGACATGAGCTGGGATGCCAGCGGTCATGTAAGTCCCCTTCCCACCCAGGGACTGGGGCACGACGCCAGACCCTGCAGGTGCATTGCATGGATGTGTCTGTTTCATCCTCCTTTGGACTTTTCTGTATTTTTCTCTTTTTTCTTTTTTTTAATGTTTTTTATTTATTTCTGAGAGAAGACAGAGACAGCATGAGCAGGGGAGGGTCAGAGAGAGAGGGAGACAGAATCCAAAGCAGCTCCAGGCTCTGAGCTGTCAGCACACAGCCTGACTTGGGACTTGAACCCACAAACCGTGAGATCATGACCTGAGACAAAGTCGGACACTCAACCAACTGAGCCACCCAGGCGCCTCATTTTTTGTATTTTTCTAATCTTCCCAAATGTAAGCGCACGCGCACTCACACACACACACACACACACACACACACACACACAAGCTCCCTGCCCTTCTCACCACCCAACAGGGGAGGCAGGCACAGTCAGGAAGGTCCCAGGGCCAGAGCAGAGGAAACCAGAAGAGAGAGCAGTTGAGCTTTGCCTGAGCAGTGATGGAGGGCTTCCTGGAGGAAGTATTCTTTGAGCTGAGACTCCTCCAAAGATGATGAGCCGAGCTGCTCTGGGTAGACGGGGGCCTTTCCTGTCCCGTCTACCTTCCCAGGGCAGAGCCGCAGAGCCACCCTCTGTGGCTCCTTGCTGTGCTGTCTCCGTCTCCCATCCTCACCTCACTGCACCTCCGGGACAGGACCATGTCCTTCTGAGGACAGGTGCCTTAGTTTTCTGACCAATTAAAATAAGCAAATCAAACAAACAGCTAATAATGCAGTTTATTTGCATGATTATGGAACTTCAGTTCCAATGGAGACATTTCATTCCAATGAGCGAGTATTTCTCTAGAAGTTTCTGAGTCACCTAAGCCTAAAACAGGAAGGGAGGGAGAACCTGACTGACTCAGTCAGTAGAGCACACAACTCTTGATCTCGGGGTTGTGTGTTCAAGTCCCATGTTGGGCATGGAGCCTACTTTAAAAAAATAAATCAGGCCCCCCGGGGTGGCTCAGTCAGTTAAGCATCTGAGTTCAACTCAGGTCATGATCTGGCAGTTCATGAGTTCGAGCCCCACATCGGGCTCTGTGTGGACCCCTCAGAGCCTGGAGCCTGTCTTCAGATTCTGTGTCTCCCTCTCTCTGCCCCTCCCCCGCCTGCACTAGGTCTCTCTCTGTCTTTCAAAAATGAATAAATGTTTAAAAATTTTTTAAATTAAAATAAAAACAGAAAGAGATCATGGAAATTACCTAGTTCCAAGTCCCATCCTGGGAGATATGGTCGCTCCGTAAGCCTCCTTCGGGGTCACCTGATCTCCACCTGAGCACCCGCACACATATGAGCACACAGTCCTGCACAGGCACCCGGGCTCCCAGCCTGCCCTGGAAATGTCCCCCTCCCCCATCGGCCACCAGACCCCTTGCCTCCTGCCGGCTCCTGCCCTATGCCTCCCTCCCCAACCTGGCTCTGGGGACATAGTAGTCTAGGGACCCGCAGACTCCATAGAGGTGGGCTCTGTGTTCTCCTTCCTGTGTGGTGTTAGAGAAATCCATTAACTTCTCTGAGCCCCTAAGTTCTTGTAAAGGTGGGAAGGGGATGAGGAAAAAGTTACAGTTCGTAAACTGTGAACTGCTCTGCAGATGCTATTTATTATGATGAAACCATGTGAGAGCAATTACAGAGCAGCCATCAAGGATTATAGAACAATGCGGGGGACATGGCACACATATGTGCCGGGGAGGCCCCCCAGGAAGAGCACTTTGAGCGGAGTCCTCTTGTGGCTGCCATTTGGGTGGTATCTCTATGCCCTGTTTTTGGAGCACAAGATAAAACGCCTCTAATCCCCAGAGCTAGCCTGGGGGAGGGGGATCAGCCCAACAGGTCCCTGAGGACCTGATGGCTCGGAGACCTGATAGCACATCTCAGAGACAACAGGCCAGGCCTGGAATTTGCATCTTCTGGCCTTGGAATGTAGGTGCTTTCCACTCTGTAGGGGCAGTGGGACAGTTTTCAAGCCAGAGATCTGAGAAGATGTGAGTCACTTGCGTTGATGAAGAGAGGTCACCAGTTGCTGTGGGGAAGAGCATTCATTCATTCATTCATTCAACACCTGTTTCTGAACGTGTATTTCAGTAGATGAGTAAGTGAAAATGAGGCATGGAGTGTCATTGAAGGGATGTGAGGGCCTTCACGGTGGAGACCAAGGTGGTATCTTCCTCATCCAAGTTGGACCCAAAGCCAAGACCCAGCCCGAGGCTGACAGGGACCAGCCCCAGGCAGATACTGGCACCATCCTGGGCACCAGCAGTGAGAGCCTCTGGTTTCCATCAAGGCCCGTTAGGTGAAGCCCAGGGCTTCAGCCGAGGGGGCAGGAAGGCAAAGAGGGAGAGGAAAAGGCTGAGGGGCCTCCCTTGGGTCACCCGAGGGGCCCAGAACATGAAGGGAATGGGAGACAGAGCCTGGCAGTGTGGCCAGGTCGGCGGAAGTGGGGCTGGGCGCAGATCCAGGGCCACTGGGCCTGCATGGGGGGAGGGGGGGCAGATGGAAGCAAGTGCCACTCAAGGGAGCGCGGAGCAGCCGGATTAATAGGACGATGCGGGCAGATGGACGGGCCGCCAGGGCCGCCCGGGGCACCAGCCTCCTGCTCCCCGGCCGCCAGCCAGCCCAGTGGTCTGGGGGCAGGGACACCGCTGGCCTCTGGAGGGGGTGAGGCTGTGGTGAATGAATCACTGGCCGGTGCCAGGAGCCTGCAGGCCTCAGCACTCGCTCCCCGAGGACTAGCTAATTCACTTGGAGCGAGGCTGGGCTGCTAATGACAAGAGCGGCCTGCGAGGGCCCTGCTGAGCCCCGTGTACAGCTCACCACTAAGCAAGGGGCAGGCCTCGCGGCAGGAGACGGGAGGGGCCCACCCGGCACAGGCTCGGCCAGGGTTCCCCACTTCCTTCAGAAGGGGCAGCAATGCCTGCAGGGATGGGGAGCACCCCAATCTGGACCAGCCTGAGTCCGGGGGTGAAAAGGAGGCACAAGCACCCACTCCTGAGCTCCACAGAGCCTAGTTATGGTGGGACAGCTAAGAATCAGGTACGGAAGAGTGGACAGCGAGGGCAGCCTAGTCTTGGGAGAAGGAGGAGGAGGAGGAGGAGGAACCTGTTTGGTGGAGGCGCATGGCCAGGTTGAGGTCTCAGCCCCACCAGGAATAGACATTCAAGTCCCTGAGAAACAAACCACTTGGAAAACAAGGCCTGGCCTCTTGCCAGGCTCTCCCTGACGCACGCTGTTTGCTGATGGCATTGGTGTGTCATTCCCAGGCTGACCCCTATTGTGTCCATGCCCCAGGGTTTAGTGAGCACATACTGTGTGACTCTCGGCCGGCGTCCAAACATCGTCGTCTTAGCCAGGAAAGGGCTCAGCACACAGTAATCACAGCGGTGATAACACCCACCTTCCGTGCACCAGGGGCCTGGCCCCAACCCAGGTCTCTCCATGTGCTGCTCCCTTGTTTGTCCTTGCACACACCTGCAAGGCAGTGACTGTTAAGGATGCCCATTTTACAGACGAGAAAGCCAGGCTCAGGAGGGTGGATCACTGGCTCGAGGCCTTTAACTCGTAGGCAGCAGAGGCAGATCTCCAATGACTCCCAGGCATAGCCTCTGCATGGCACAGGACTCTGGGTTTCAAGGGTCGGGGAGTGGGAAAACCTCAGGCTTTGATTTCTTGAGGAATCAAAGGCTTCACGGTGGCTTGATGGGGCCAGAAGAGCCCGGCCCTGGGGAGAGGGGAGGATTAAAGGGCTTGCCTTTGGGGTCCTAGGCTCCATTTCAGTGCTAAGGGCTCTACCTCCAGGAGACAACACTGAACAAATTCTTGGACAGATAATCGGGAGGGGATGAGGGGAGGACCCTGGGGGCTGCATGGTCCCGCCTGAAGTTCCCTGGGTAACGAGCTGGCTCTCCCTGCTTGCGGTGGCCACCATCCCTGTGCTGGCACCAGCCTTGAGCTGCAGCCCTCTCACTGCCCCTTGGCCCCCCAGCTCCTCTCCGGGACCAAGATGAGCGAGACCAAGCAGGGCCCAGAGGACTCTGTGACTAGGCGGTCCCCCGGCGAAGTGGCCTCCTCCGGGGCTGGGGAACAAAGGGGACCTGGGGGAGGGCGGGTGGTGACCACATGCTCCCTCCCCCTCCCGCCTGGACTGGGCCTGGAGGGAAGGGGGCCTCGGGCGCCCTCTGCTGGCCTGGTGTCTCCAGAAGAAGGAGGTGTGGGCTGCGGCCGAGATCAGCAGCTCCTCTTCCTCAGGGACCTGGGGCCTGGCTGAGTGTGCAACAGTGCGTGCAAGTCCATGTCTGTGAGCGTGTCTGTGGGTGCCTGTGTGTGTGCGCATATCTGTGTCTGCGTGAGCACCCAGCGATGTGCTGGTACGTGCGCGTGTCTGCGATTGCATTCGTGTGGGTGTGTGTGAGTGAGCCTGTGCGTGTCTGCGTGCGCACGCGTCTGTGTGGATGCGCATGTCCGCCTGGGCCCCGGATGTGCGGAGTGTGAATGCAGTGGGGCCTTGGCTTGTAGCCTTTGCGGGGTTTGCGTTTGTCGGGTGGAAACCACCCTGGTTGGGGGTCCCTGGGGTGGACGGCTCCCTGGGCCGCGGCGGGGGACCGGGGGGAGGCGCGGGCCACTCTAAGGTTTACTGTGTGCCTGTGAGGACAAAGCGAGGAAGACACCCCGGCCCTCAGGTATCTTTTATTTTTGAGACAGAGAGAGACAAAGCATGAGCGGGGAGGGTCAGAGACAGAGGGAGACACAGAATCTGAAGCAGGCTCCAGGCTCTGAGCTGTCAGCACAGAGCCCTACGTGGGGCTCAAGCCCACAAACCGCCCGATCATGACCTGAGCCGAAGTCAGAGGCCTAACCGACTGAGCCACCCAGGCGCCCTGCATGTGAACAGTTCTATCTTGCACGATGAGTGGCAACTACGCTCACAGTGTAGGCCTGGGAAGGTCTCTGGCAGCCTGGAGCCATCCCGAAATGTGTCACCGAGAAGGCTTCAGTGCACAGAGAGCAGAGACTCAGAGCGGGAGGCGAGGGCACAAGAGACAAAAAAGCAAAAGGTCCACCAAGAGTCAGGAGGGGAAAAGCTGGGCCAGGAGGGGCCCAGGCACAGGTGCCCCTCGCTCTGCCCGGTTGGCTGAAGAAGTCTGGCCAGGGGATGCGGAGCCTCAGGGAGCGCGCAGAGCCCCTTGCCTCCGGTGGGCACCTGGGAGGGAAGGCCTGTTGTTTTTCCTTCTGGGGGTGCGTAGGCCCTGAGTCATCCACTTGCTGCACAGAAGTACCTCAGGACTGGGCACCTGGGTGGCTCAGTCAGTTAAGTGCCCAACTTCCGCTCAGGTCATGACCTCACGGTTCTGAGTTCGAGCCCCGCCTCGGGCCCTGTGCTAACAATGCGGAGTCTGCCTGAATCCTCTGTCTTCCTCTCTGTCTGCCCCTCTTCCACTCACGCTCTCTCTCTCACAAACAAATAAACATTAAAAAAAAAAAAAGTACCTCAGGACAAGGGTGCCCAGGGCACCCACACCAACCACGGATGCTCAGATGCTGTGCTCTGGAGCCCCATGGAGGCCTGGGAACCGCCAGGATCGTCCTGCCTCCCCTCCGAGGGCCAGCAATGCCCATGCTGCACCAGCTGCAGTGGCCTCTGGGAGCCTCTTTTGCCATCAATGCCTCCTCTGTGGCCTGGGCCTGGGAGGGTAGGCTGGGTAAGGCCTTGGGCCCCAGCCAGCCCGGTCCCCTCTCGGGGTGGCACCAGGCTGGCCTGTTCGGCACTGGCCTCAGGGTCTTAAGTGGGCATTCTCCATCCTGAAGCCCCCTCCCGAGGCTGGTCCTGCCACTCATGAAATCCAGCTGAGGGAAAATCTCCCTGAACACACACTTATTCGGGCTCAAGACGGGCACCTGCGCACACACGCCTGCGTATGGGAGATGTACAGCTTTATGTTTCTACGCTCCAATGGCCTTTTTAAAAAAGTTTTTTTATTTTGAGAGAGAGAGAGAGAAAGAGAGCGAGCGAGCACCAGTGGAGGAGGGGCAGAGAGAGAAGGAGAGAAAGGTCCCAAGCAGGCTCCATGCTGTCAGAGCAGAGCACCACGTGGGGCTAGAACCCATGAACAGTGAGATCATGACCTGAGCCAGAGTCCACCGCTTAACCCTTGTCCGGGAGCCCTGGGACCCCTCGAAGTGCTCTGTCTTTGCAGGCCACCGCTCCCACAGCCTCGATCTGGCCCACCCACGTGCCAGGCCGAGCTTGGGCTCAGGGACACAGCCTGTTTCTCGCCCCCAGGTGCACAGCCTTTGCTGTGCGGGATCCCCCTTGGGAGCCCACCAACATTCTCTCTGTAAACACCACCCCACCCGCCCCCCCTTCCCGAGCCCCCATTTAGACCACTCTTCCTCCCACCAGTGCCCTTTTCAGGAGCGTGCCTGTGTGCATCACATCATCCAGCCCTCCCAACAGACCCACAGGGAGTCTCATGTGGCCCCCAAGTTACTGCTGAGGGAGCTGAGCCCAGAGAGGCCCCGAGGTTCAGGTTGGAACCCAGATCGTTATCCCTACAACAGGCCACTGCTGCCCTGCGTCCAAACACACCTCACTGCCTCTCAGTGGACTGTAGCCGTGAGCTCTCCACTGTCCTATCCATCTTGTTCCTTGCTCAGCATCTTCTGTGGCTCCCATAGATTCCAGATAAACTCCTGCCTCCGGTGGACCGCCCTCTCGTCCCTCCCACTGCACCCAGTCCCCTTGGGGCGCTGGGAAAGGGATGGAGAAACTGCTGAAAGTGAAAGGGCCAGTCTCCCCCCAGCTAGCACTGGCCCAGGGCTCAGGGCCCTACTGTGAGGGTTTCCTCCCCGCTGCTCCCTGCAGAGCTCAGCCCCAGGCTACTTAGGGACTGGCCCGCAGACGCCCCAGGCTCTGAGATGTGCACTGTGCAGGGCCTCTGTCCTCGGAGCCTGTGTCTAGGCAGGCAGACCCTCTTCTGGAGCAGGTGTTGGCAGGGAGCTCAAGCATCAAGGGAAAAGAGGAGGCAGCAGGCGGAGGGGAGTGCACGAGAGCTGCCATCCCCTCCTGGCGCTGCCTCTCCTTGCCCCTGGGAGCGGTTGCTAGGCTGGCACACGGCAGCAGCAAGAGCACACACTCCTGTACGGGCGCCGCCTGTCAGCTGCACCCACGGCCCACGTGGTAGGAGCGGCCGGGGCCATGAGCAACTTTCTGCCCAGGGAAGATGCCAACAGGCTAGCCAGACCCTTGGTGGGGCGGGGGGCTGGCGGGGGGGGGGGCTGGGCACAGCTAGAACACCTCCTTGGGGCCACAGGAGAGGAAGCTCTTCCAGAACCATCCAGGCATGGATGACAATATGGGGGGTTCCCACTCTGGACTCCGGGGTCCCAGCTGGTCTTCCTTGTTTATCTGGGGGCAGAGATGGGGTCCTCTCTGATGGGCCGCCCAGGGGTCTTCCTGGAGGCCAAAGGGCACCTCCCGGTCTCCCCCCACAGCCCTTGTCTTCGGCTCTGCCCCTATGGAGGAGGCCCCAGGGACAGAGGACCCTTCCAGGCCTCATGTTTGGGAGGAGGCTCCTCTCTTTTTGAGTTTCAGGTATTCAGAGCTACTCCAAGGGCCTTCACATTGACCAGGCGCCCAGAGACTGACAGTCTGGGCCAGCTCCAAGTCCTCGGATGCCCTTGGGCTCCATTAGTCTCTGGCCTTTCCTGTGGGCCTCCCTGGGGCCACTGTCAGGATGTGCGTGGCCTGAGGGGGAGGATTTGAGCCCTGGGCTGAAGGGGCCAGATGACCACGACCGGTCCTTCCTGCCCTCCCCTGTAGTAGTTGCTGCGGGTGCAGATGCACAGCAGGGTGTGAGCGGTGAGGGCCCATGGTGGGGGGGGGCGGAGGGAGGGGCACAGCGATTCTGGGCGACTCTTCAGCGGGCCGAGGCTCCTGCCAAGACATTTCTCCGCCCCGCCCCCCCTCCCCTCCACTCATTATCAACTTGGGGTTTGTGTGCAAACAGCAGCTGGTCTCTTTTGTCAGCCTCCCCTCCCCCCCTGCCCCTTCCCTCCTCCCCAGCGCCTCCCAAATGGCTTTTGCCTCCCAGGCCCTGCCTCCCCCTCCAGGTGATTTAGAAGCTGTGGCTCAGGGGAGTACCTGGGAGGAGAGGCAGCCCCTGGCCAGTCTTGGCCCTGGTCCTCCGTTCTCCTCCAGCCCCTCCAAGAGGCGATGCTAACCTCATCTGGGTCACAACACGAGAGCCAGAAAGGATGAGTAACAGAGCAAAGTCACAAAGTGAGAGAGTGCTGAGCCAGGACCCGGACTCACAGATGCCTGTTTGCAGAGCCTGGTGACTGAGCCAGTCTACATGTCCCCCTGCCTGGCACCACTTCGATTAGGGAGCCCGGAGAACGTGGACCTGCTCCCGACCTTCTAACCTGTGTCAAGGGCTTTCACTGAAGTAATTCTGGGTACCTGGGGCAGAGCTGGGGAGGCAGCAGGGCCAGGCGGCAGGAGTTGGGAGTTAAAACCAGGAGTTAGGACTAGATGCTGAGTTAAAACCAGGAGTGGGAACTAGGTGCTGAGGACAGTGGGGGAAGGAACTTTGCAAGCGGCAGGCCCTGCCACCTGGGGAGGCAGCAAGAAGAGCTTGGATCAAGGTACTGGCCCTGGGGCAACGGGGTGCCAGATCTGGAAGCACAGGCTTGGTCACCGGAGATGGTGTGCTGCAGGGGTGGGGACAACACCCAAGTCTCTGGCCTGGGCAATGGTGATACAGACATAGAGTAGGTGTGGCAGTTAGGACCTTGAGTCTGAGACAAACTGGGCTTGGGCTGCTTGAGGGATATCCAGGTGGAGGTTTCCAGGGCAGCCAGCCCGATGGGTTGTGACAGGGTAGGTGGAGGGCTGGGGGTGGACGAGCTCACAGAAGATGTAGGGAATAGAGTGCCTGGCTGGCTCAGTTGGTAGAATATGTCGCTCGTGATCTCAAGGTTGTGAGTTCAAGCCCCACATTGGGTCTGGAACCTATTTATTAAAAAAGAAGAAGGAAAAGGAGAAGGAGAAGAAGGTGATGATGATGATGATGATGATAGAGGGAAGAGGGGAGAAGGCCATTGAGGATGGAGTCCTGGAGTCGCCTGGGTGGCTCAGTCAGTTAAGCGTCCGGCTTCGGCTCAGGTCATGATCTCAGGGTCTGTGGGTTCGAGCCCCGTGTCGGGCTCTGTGCTGACAGCTAGCTCAGAGCCTAGAGCCTGCTTCGGATTCTGTATCTCCCTCTCTCTCTGACCCTCTCCTGCTCACACTGTCACTGTCTCTCCAAAAAAAAAAAAAAAAGAGGATGGAATCCTGAATGGAAGGCTCAGAGAGGTCAAGGGAGGGCACTGTGAGGACGGATGGGGGGCTGGGGGGAGAGTATCCACTGGATTTGGCAACTTGAAAGTGCCAGAGGCCCTGGGAGGGCAAGTCCAAGGTATGGCAGGGGCTGTGGCCTCACCAGGTGCCATGCATGGCTCTTTAGCAGGTGCTCACTCTGTTCTTCAAAGATTTAGATATTTTTATCCTTACAACAGGCCTGAAATCACAAGCCTCGGTCTGAAGTGGAACAAAGATTAGGCCTGAAGGTGCTGTGTGACTCTGGAAGTATTTGAGATGACAGCTTGTTGCTGTCCCTTCAGTAGACATGCGCGGAGCACCACGCTCTGCCAGGCGCTGGGGTTATTCAGTCTGAGTTCCTTGGAGCTTCGCTGCTGCAGATGCCACAAATCCAGAGCAGAGGGGACCACGTGCTGGGTGGGGGTGGGGGCACCGGCGGCACCCAAGGGCGCCACAGAGAATGCAACCCCCAAGAGGAGTCTGAAAAGAAGGCTCCGAGTTCATCAGGTGGATGTACCTGAGGCAGCAAGCAGGGAAGCAGGTGGAGCAAAAATAAGGAAGCGTGAGCGTGTGAGGAAACCCAGGGCCCAGTAAGGAAAGGTGCCGCCTGAGCTGGACCACTGCCCAGGTCCTGCTCATGCTCACTTGTTGCCCCTGCGCACGGTCAAAGTTCAGCCTCTCCAAAGAGCTTTACTGGGCCTTTGGTCAGGCTCTCTGGGGTCCCTGGGGCACACGAGTGTGCAAGGACACCGGCAGGCCTGTGCCTGGCGGCTGGACGCAGAGTGTCCCGGGGGCGGGCCAGCACAGACGTGCGCGCACACACACCTAGTACACGGGCGCATGCACACGGCCCGATCCGCGCGGGCCGGAAGTCGCAGGACCGGAGGCCTGGAGCCCGGCG
>NC_043702.1:7416921-7431453 GCF_006229205.1 Suricata suricatta
TTCCCGCCCAGCCCCCATAGGCTGGCCCTCCCCGCCGCCCGACAACCTGTGCACCCAACTGCCCTCAGCCCCGCCCCCGGCCCGGCTGCGCGCGGGTCCCCGAGGGCCCAGGCTGGGGGGGCCTCGGCTGCGCCCCCGGGGAGACCGGAAGGGCAGGGTTCCCCTGGCACTGGAGGGCCAGGTTGCCCACGTGGAAAGGGGGTAGGGCCCAGGAGGCCGCCCCTTGGGGGAGCCTGGCCCGGGCCTCGCGGCTAGACTGGGAGAGGGGTCAGAGAACAGGAGACACTCAGAGAGGACTGGCCACGGATAAAAGAAGTGCAGGAGGGCGCGGGCTGGAGGACGGCCCAGAAGAGGGGTGGTTGGATGACCTGAGGCCCGGGCTACCCAAACCTGGCAGCTTCAGGAGTCAGTGGGGCTGATGGCGGCGCCAGAATACCAGACAGGGTCCTGGCAGGGCTTGGGGTAGGAGAGGAAGTTAATTGCATTCACCGCCAGCCAGGCCACTTTTCTAGCTTAAGAATTTACGTGATGAGGGGGCCTTCTCAACCCCATCCCTCTTGCCCAACTGCCTGGGAGGTGAGAGAAGGGGTGGGGCGAGGGACCCGCGCCACCAATCACAGCCTCAGCCCCGTTTTGAATCTGGGCTGGCGGCTGGGGCTGGCTGCACACCTGGCAGCCTCTTTGTCCCCACTTGCCTGCCTAGACACGTCCCACTCCACTCCCAGCCTTTGGAAGTCTCTCTCTCACCCACCCGGTTTCCCTCCTTTTCTGGTTCCCCTCGCTGGGACTGACACTGGACCCTTGTCTTCCCCGGAGCGCTGGGGACTCCAAACCATGCTCCTCTCTCAGCCTCATTCTCTGCTCTGCACGGAGACCTGCGGGCTCTAGCGGCCTCCAGCTCCCCAAGATGGCCACCAAGAGCCAGTGGTACCGAGCGTGGAGGGGGCAGGAGCCCAAGATCTGCAGCAGAAGTCTGGCAGAGGGCTGGTCCAGGCACAAGCTATGTGAACCTAGGGCAAGCCCGTCACCTCCTAAGTGGCGCCTGCAGGTAATAAGTAAGGATCTACTCTCAGGTTGTTGTGAGGATTAAACGAGATCCTGTAGCTTTGTAGACTGAAGCCTCAGCGTGTGTGGAGGGGAGGAGGGGATGTTATCATCCTGTCCCATGCTGGGCAATAGGTAGCCAAAGAGGGTGGGTGAAACTCTCCTGTCCTGCCCTGGGGGCAAGGGCCAAGGTGCCAAGTCGGATGGCAGAAAAGAGCCATCCCCATGGAGCCCAGAGACCCCCTAGACCCTGAACAGAAGAGAGCCTGAGTTTCGGGCACCTGGCCTCACGCCATCCCCAGGCTCTCCGGGAAAGAGGGGGCAGCGGGAGCTAGGGGTGGTTCTTTGTTATGTTCAGCCCTAAGAGTATGGAGCCCTCTCCCAGGTCAAGACCAGAGGGCAGGCCAGGGGCCTACAGACTTTCCCTTCAGACGCCCCACATGCCCCTACCGTCTCCCATATCTGCTTCCCCATCCACTGCTTTCCGCCCCCTCATTCCCCAGCCCCACCAGGCTGCTTCTTTAATGTCTCTCAAATCTGTCTTCTTTCGACCCCTGCACTGGGATCCTAGTCACAGCTGGGACCATAGGACAGCCTCCACCTGACCAGTATCACCCTGCCACCAGGCTGCCCCTTCTACAGCCAGCATGCAGAGCAAACTAAGTCTTGTTATTTCCCTACTAAAATTCTCTAGTGGCTCCCCTCTGACTTCAGGGTCCCCTGATTGGACCTCCCAGGGGGTCTGGTAACTGGGTAAGTCCATATTCTGCAACCAGCCTGCTCATGATTTAATCCTGAGGCCATTCCTTGTTAGCTGTGCCTTGGTTTCCCAATCTGTAAAGTGGGGATGTGTTCCCAACAACTGGGGATAACAACTGGGCAGTGTTCCAAGTGCACATAATCGTACTGATCCCTTTAACCCTTACAGCAACTCTATGAAGTGACTATCATGCTTGCCGTCCTGCACCCACAATACCCACAATAAAAGTAGAATAATGGGAAAATCGCGTTCATAGAGTTGTGGATTACATGAGCTAATACATAGCAAAATCTAGGAGAGCCTGGAGCCCAGCTCGTGGTGCTCAGTACATTCTAGCTGTTATTTTTTGACCGTGCCCCTCCTGCCAACACCTTTGCCCGTCTAACCTCCAGTCCCGCTGAAGCGTGGGTGAGTGCCTCTTCCCTTGCTCTAATCAGCTCCCTCCTCCCCTCTTCCCTCTCTCTGCGTCGTATCACCTGGCAAAGAATGTGTGCTTATTACATATTTAGCAATCAGTGAGTGAGGGTGTGGGGAGGAGGCTGGCTTGAGGGGATTAGCCAGTGCTCACGCGCCCCCTTGTGGCCATCCTGGGCATTCCAGGCCTTGGCCCAGTTATTAAAATGGGAGGGCAGCAGACGCTTCCAGGCCTGGGAAGGTGGGAGGAGGCTGGCTGAGGATAGACTCGGCTGCCACCCACGGTTAATCCCAGGGTTTAGGCCCCAGGTGTCTGTGCGGCTGCAGGGATTTTCAGCCCCCTGGCCAGCTCGACCTTTCTTTTCTCTCCGAGAGTTTTGTGTGTGTGCATGAGTGTGTATTTGTCAATATGAGCTGGACTGTGCACCCAAGAGGCCAAGAGTTCAACTGTGTCCACACATGGTGGCAGCAATTTTTTTTCAGAAGACGTATGGGGGGGTGTGACGGGTGACCAAGCCACAGTCATGTATATGCCCCTTGCTTATGTGTGACTATCACTGGACCCCGCCTAGGTTGAGAACACTGTGCCGCAGCCTACCAGTGAGCTCAGAGTGGGCTCTGGCCTGTTAGTGGAACTTTCTAGATCTTTTATACAGTGTCCAGGTCTCCATGTTTCAGAAAGACCAATACCCAAACTCTGAGTCATTTTGCACACGTCGCCAGGTATTCAGGGTTCCTGGGCCTGTGTGCGCACCTTCATGGGGAGCTGGTTTACGCCTCTCAGCGCATCCATCACTGGCCTGTCGTGGTTCCACTTGCTTCTGCTGTGGGCGCTCCTGAGCTGTACGTCGCCATCATGAGCATCTCATGGGTCTACTTGTGTGGCTCCCAGATATTTGGCCAGATTAGCTTCCTCTGCAAAGGCAGGTTTGCATAAGAGCAAGGGACTTGGAGTCAGGCACGCTGGGGTCCAGATTCAGGTTTGCCGGAGCTGTGTGCTTTTAGGCAAGGGATTGAACTTCACTGGGCCTCAGGTTCCTCATTTGCTCCATGGTGATGATATAATGCCTATTTCCTTAGGCGGTTGTGGGAAGTAAACGAAATGAAGAATAGAAAGCCTGGGACATGGTGACAGACACTCAGGTGGCAGGTGATCGATGGGGGTGATTACTGGTGCTGGCTTCTCGCTGGGCCTCTGTGCTGTGCTTCCTGTCCCCATGTCTCTCTGTCCTGTGACCCATGGCACAAGGCAAAGTGTTGGGCCAGGCCCCGCAGATAGCCCTCCACCAGTGTTCAGAATGGCTGCACGCAGTTGCCCACAGGCCGGCGGAGAAGGCTGCACCCATTGCTCATGCCGCACACACAGGGATACACGTGTGGAGGACCTCATTTTCCCGGCCTCAAACGGGAGCACCGGGTCTGACCAGACAGATGTATTTACGAGCCTAACGGAGCAAAATGTCTGAAGCGAGGCCTTGCAGACTGCCTGGCTTCTGATCTTGGCGCATTCGGCCACCTGGGGGAGCCCTCTGTCACTTTCGGAAAAGAGGGCGTGGAGGGGGATGTGTGGAAAGGGGAGGGGGGCTGGCTGCTTCGGGACCGGGGAAAGGCTGGATGAGTGGAGTGGGCGGTCCGTTCCCCCTAAAAAGCATCTCTTCCTGGAGCCAGGCTGGGGGTTAAGCTTCGGCCCCTGGGGCATCTGGATTCTGAGTAGAGATGGCCAAGGCAGGGCATGCTGGGCGCATTTGACTTCCTTGGGAGCAGTGCAGTGGGGAGAACATGGAATTCTGTGCAAATGACTGAACCCTTCAAAATGTTCCCACCTTAAGCTCAGGAAGAGTAATGCGTGTGTGTGCATGTGTGTGTGTGTGTGTGTGTGTGTGTGTGTGTGTGTGTGTTTGGCTTCTCAAATCACTGCATTCCTAAGTCAGCCAAACCACCCGAAGCCCGGAGAAGCCCTCTGTGAACCTTCTGCTTAGTTACCTGGCCCGCTGCTGTCACTGGGAGTACCAGGGGCCACGGGGCCACGAGGCTGTGCGCAGGACCGGTGCTCCCTCTGGCTCCTCTGAGCAGCGTTGCCTGCAGCCACCCGCACTGAGCGAGGTCATGTGCTTCCAAATCCTCACAGGACCCGAGAGGTCACTTCCATGTGGCCCTACCCCCCCTTGTCAGGTGAGGAGCCTGAAGCACAGAGGGAGGAGAGAACTTGCCCAAGGCCACCCAGCTGAGAGGCAGTGAGGCTTCTTTGACCCCCCACCCCCACCCCCTGCTTCTGGAAAACTCTAGCACTGAGACCCAGGCCAACAGAGACATCTGCAAGAAGGCCAGAGAGGTGAACACTGGTGGGAGCAGAAGGAGGAGTTCAGCAAACCAGACATGGCACTGTGGAGACAGGCGTCTGAGCAGTTTCAGGGTGGCCATGGGCTGAGGAAGAGGAAGTAGAGCGGGTGTGGACATCTCTGTCAAGAGCATGGCTGTGTGGAAGGGGAGCCAAGAGGGAGGTGGGCTCAGGACACTCGGGTTAACGTGGAGGGGCCTGATGGCTTCCGTGTTGACAGGAGGGAGCCAACAGGAGAATAAACTGGAGTTGGGTGCCCGGGACCGGGTGGGGGAGGGTGGGAGCCGGCACAGTGGCTGGAGCCACCTCTGCTTCCTCTTTGGGGACAGCCATCTGAGCTGTTTGCAGGTGACCAAGGCAGGAAGTAGATGCCTCTCAGGAGGGGGCTCTCTATGCTCTGGGACTTGGGAGGTGGGGAAAGGGAGCCAAGAAGAGGGAGAGGTAGAGAGCAGGGAGTGGGACTTTCCGGGCCCCGGGGTGGGGGTGGGGTGGGGTGGGGTGGGGAGAGTGCCCGGAGACAGACTCCCAGATCTGTATACTAGCTCCTTTGCCTCCTTTCTGAGGCTCCCCCTAGAGGGGGACTCTAAGGACCCTCCAGAACTGAGACTCACTGATTTAGGTGAAAAACAAGAGTTTCAGTAAAATGAGGACCTTCTGTCCTTGTCCAGGACCTGAAGCTGCCAGGTGGTCTAGGTCTAAGGTGTTTTTGGTGCCCTCCAGCAGGTGGGCAGAGAGAGGGACCTGGGGGGGTGGACCCTCCCTTCTTCCCTTGGGACGACCCTCTTCCCTGGCCTCATGTCCGCCTCCCTACCACACTCCCATCTCTTTCTCTACCCACTTGCCTCCCAACCCTCCTACCTCTGGAGCCTGCTTCTGGAGGAGTGGGGCCTGGAGGGTGGCCCTGGAGGCTGGCGCTGGGAAGCCCCTCCCTGTGGCCCATTCTGCTCCCTGAAGCCTGCAACCTGGGGAGCAGATGGCCCCCCTCCCTGACTGCTCCTCAGTAAACCCTGGGGGCCCCTTGGCTCCTCCTTGTGGCCTCCCCAGTGTGCCCCCCTCCCATCTGGGAAGCAGTGAGCTGACAAGAGACAACATCTGGGTCTCCCCAGGGCCCCGTGGCCCAGCTGCCTGCCTGGCCTGCAGCCTCAGGAAATAGCCACCCCTCCCCCCAGGGCTGGTGTCACCCGGATCAGCATCATTTGAGTATTTGCCATCCTTTGGGGCAGGATCCCTAGCTTGGCACCCTCTTATCCCAAGATATTTCATGCAAGAAAGAGCCTTGGGGACCTGGCTTACAGAGACCCCTGGCCAAAGCCACAACTGTCCCTGTTACAGTGGTGGCCGGGCAGCTCCTCAAAGGTCTTTGCCATCTCAGCCACCAGACCCACGGGGCCACCTCAGCGCCAGACTGAAAGATAGTCCACTCTGAGCCCGGAGAGGGGTGCGTGCCACCACCAGTCTGTGGGACAAGAGGCCTCAGAAGGGAAGAATGCTGTGCCTTTCATTGGGCAGGGACCAAGGGCCCTGGGCTTAGGCAGAGAAGGGCTGGCTTCCAGCCAGGGCCCTGTCCCTGGCACCTGAATGCCACTGTGCCCAGCAAGTGGCTTGCCTGCTGCTCTCTGTGAGGACACCCAGAGGCCAGGCCACAGCCACTCTTTAGAGGATCTGGGTCTCACTGGGCCTTGTCTGAAGAGAAGGAACAAACATTGATTTACATATTGAGTTCTTATTTGCATTTCACACCCAAGCTCTGGCCTTGACCTTCTCCTCCCTCCTCCTGCCCACCTAGGAAGGACTCCTATGGTCTACTCTCAGAGAATTGGAAGAATTACCCTTTGGCCAGCATAGCTGGGATCCTAGGACTGAGGGTCAGTGAGCAAGGTGAACTGTCCGAAGTCACCCAGCCAGCTAGGGGCAGAGCTGGCCCTCATCCCTGCCCCACAGAACCCATCCTGGGCCCTTTCCCTGCCCACACAGCCTGCCTTAGACCTCTAGACCACAAGGGGGTTCAGGGAGCTCTCTCAGGGCTCTCTACAGCCTGTGGCAGGCCCTGAGGGCCTGAGCCTGAGAAGGGAGCCAGGGTCCTTGCCCCGACTCAGAGCCAGCACAGTGGGGAGGGTGGTCAGAGAGGGAAGGTGTGTGCTGAAGCTGGGTGGAGGGCAGGGAATGTGAGGATGGGGTCTGGGCGTGTCCGGCTCTCCTTGGCACATCTCCCCCCCCCCCCCCCCCCCGCCGTGGGCCCTGTGGTATGGGGGCGAGCTGGTGTCCTCTTGGAGCTAGGCTTAGCCAGTGGCCCAGTGCCCTCCATGCCCTCTGCCAGGACAGAGCGCTCAGGAGCCAGGAAAGTAAGTCACCATCACGCGGGCCTCTCCTGAGTCTTCCTTTGTTTCTCAGACTCGGGGGAATTTTCTCTTCCTTTCGGTTGCCCTGCACTGACCTTGTTGGTTTCTGGGGTTTCCTCTCCGCCACACAATGATCCTGCAATGGGATACAGCAGGAGCAAGGACCCTCCCCCACCTCCGCCCCTCCCCCATTGGCCTGGCTCTGCCTGGGCTCCCAGCTTTGAACTGTCAGGCACCGGACCACCTGGAGCAATGCCTGGGCCCTCCCTGGCCCACGGGTCATTTCAGAGGGTGGGCACTGCAGCATAAAGTCCCTCCAGGGGAGAAAAACTTCTCTGGGCAGAGGCCCCCAGTCCCTTCCTGGGGGAACTTGGGGGACTTCACCTTCCTGCCTTTGGTCTGCAAGTTCACGGCGGGCCTGATGCCAGCCAGACTCTCAGTCCATCCAAGGCAGCCTCAGGGCCAGAGCCTCATTTTACCACCCTTTGTCATAACCACAAACTGATGCCAAGAGGTGTGGGTTTGCCCTGGCCCCAAACTGCAGAGGAGCTGGGCAGGGGCGGACATCCAAGGTGTAGACACCACCCGTGATTGCTCCCCGCCTCCTCGCTACCCAGGAGCCAGGAGTTCAAACCCGTTTGAACCCCCAGCTCTGCTTTCACAGCCACCCTGCACCTCTGCAGCTTTGTGAAGGGGCAAGACTGAGCCACAGAATCCAGAAGCCCTGGGGCCATAAGGAGCCCCAATAACCGTGGTCAAGTACCTGCCAATTACCCGATCACTGGTCTTAGCTTGGGGTCTTGGCGAGAGCCCCAAAGCCAAGTGTTGCTTGCTGAGCGAAGGGCACACTCTGGCATCTTCTTTGCCCACAACCAGGGGCCTGGCCCCAAAAGCAGATGCCACCCAGGAGGACTTGGGCTGCCCATTGCTTACAGCCCAGCCTCCTGAGATGCTGGGTGGCACGAAGGACCCAGCCCAGGGCATGAAACTATTATCATATGCAGCGAGGAGCCCTCCCCTTTGCTAAAGCTGTGAAAGCAGAAACTGTGACCTTTGAGAGAGGCACAGCCACAGGGGGACACTAGCAATAAAGGCCTCACAGAGTCAGGCTGCACGGGTGGAAACAGAACATGGTACTGTTTGCTAGAACCCCCGGATGTGGTAGCCGGGGTGGGAAGGATGAAGAGTGTTCTGGAAACTGGGAAAAGCTGGTGTGGCTTATCCCACAGTGGATGACCCTTTGGTGAACATTCAATATTATTTCATCATTCATTCTGACAACACATTCACTGAACACCACGGTGCTTCTGGGACCCCGGGCGCCTGCCTTCACAGAACACACGGTCACAGACGAGGACCATGAAGACGGACATTAAAGAAAGCAGATTTCAGTTGCATCTAAGTCACACAGAAGAAGTGCACTCCTGGCCGCTGGAGACAATCCAGGAGGAGGAGCGAAGTCGGGGAGATGTCTGCTTTAGGTGGCTGAGTGACGACCACTAAGATTGCTTCTAACTTGGGGTGCCTGGGGGGCTCAGTCGGTTAAGGTCTGACTTCGCCTCAGGACATGAGCTCAGGTCACGATCTCACAGTTCATGAGTTGGAGCCCCGAAACCCCACTTCAAATCCTCTGTCTCCCTCTCTCTCTGCTTCTGCCCTTCTTTCACATGCGCACTTTCTCCTCCCCATAAACATTAAAAAAAGAAAAAGATCATGTCTAACTGGAAGATTTGGCCATTTTATCCATGTGTGGTTTATAGAGTGTCTCATGCTTTTGAGTATCTACTTCTTGTCTCCCTTCTTCAGATTCCTTGGGGCTTCTCCCCAGTGTGATAAAAGAATCTTAAAACTGGACAGTCTATCCACCGATGGGCAAGGGCAGCCACTGTTCTCTTACTGACAGGATTCTTTACTTCAGCTTCCGGAACCTTATGCCTAACTGGGGGGCTTGAATCCGTCCATTGCACTGAACAAAGATGGGTGAGTGGTCTGGCACAGGGCTGGAGGGTTCTCTGAAGCTGGAAATCGTCTTCTGGTGTTGGGGAAGGCAGCGTGGGCAAAAGTGCCCTGTGACTCAGAGACAGACCCCAGGGAGCCAGGAATCTAGGGGCTGCAGGAGGAGGGCTGGGAGCCACGGGAGGCTGGAGGGGAGGGCTGGAAGCCAAGCAGTTTCCTCCTTCAGCCCGTGGGGGGGGGGGGGTGCTGCATGGGAAGGTCTCCAGGACCAGGATTATCTCTCAGATGCAGCCTCGAATTATATCCCCTGAAATTAGACCAATTAGAGATCCACTAGGGCGGCAAGCTTCTTGCTGAAAGCCCCACTTAAAAAATATCCCATAGGGAACCTGTCCTATCAGATACTAAAGTTTGCTCCAAGGCTGTAACTGACACAGATACTGGCCTCAGAATCCAGGACAGTTCAGGGGGTCACAGCAGACACCTCAGTCCCTCGCGTGGGGGTGGAGTCAGGGCCGGGGTGCACTGATCAGGCTCCAGAGGGAGACCAGCCCCAGGAGCTGGAAGGCAACCCCTGGGTCCAAGTTTCAATGCCAAGGGCCCCAAGCCCCCCTGAAAAGGAAGGCTACAGGCATTTCCACTGATGCCTCCTCCTCCACTTCCCGCCCCTGGGCCATCCCTCCCATGAGTCACCCTGTTATCCCTCCACGGCCAAATATAGCTCCTGAGGCAAATGAGGGTGCTGCGTTGTGCCGATGAGCCAAGGAGGGGCCAGGGTGGTGGCGGGAGCAGGGGACCCGCATCCGGTCAGACAGCCCGCCCCTCGCCCCTCGCCCCTCGCCCCTCGCCCCTCGCCCCTTCCTCGCCCAGACCTGAGAGGTCTCGCCTGAACTTAAGATCTCAGGGCCACTTTCCCACAAACGCAGGGGAAGTCGCGGAGCAGGAGGGTTCTGGCCAACAAGCAGTGACCACTTCCTTCTAGGGGAACGTGCGACACGGGCAGGGGGACAATGAACAGGGCGGAGTCGGGGGTGGGGGGCTTTCCCCTTCGTCTTGCGCATCCGAGGAGGCCCGGGCCCACTGGCCCGGGTGGGCGCGAGGCCGCGGGCGTATCCGCCGTCCCCAGCAGCCCCCGGCGCCGCCCCGGCCCGCCGAGCCACCACATAAGGAAATGTTTGCTCCTGGGCGGCACGGCCCCTGGGCAGCGGCCCGCTCGCTCCCGCCTCCCCCTCCCCGCTCCCGCCTCCCCCTCCCCGCTCCCGCCTCCCGGACCCGCAGGGGCGCGCGCGCCGGGGAGGAGCCGCCCCCGGACCGGGGAGGTGGAGGGGGGCGGCTCCCTGGGTCTGCGGCCCGCTGCCCGAGGGGGACGCCCTGCGTGGAGGGGTGGGAGGGAGCCTCTCCCGCCCCGGCCCCTTGCGGACGGCTGGGAGCAGGCCTGCCTTGCGGGGGTGCGGGGCGGAGAGAGGACCGGAGCGAGACCCTGGCTCTGCCATCTCAGATCCCGGGGTGTGTGACCGGGCCCGGAGGGATGGTCCCCCGGAAGAAATCCCTCCCGCCCATTAGAAGGTGGCACACTCGGCCAGCTGTCCCTGGCCGGGAGTCCAGAGCACTGTCTTGTTTCTCTGGATTGTGACCGAAGCATCCTGACTCGCAGTCACTCCTTAGAAGAGAAACGTTTTATAACCTGCCTGCTGGTGGGCAAGGTCAGGCTCACGTGGACTGTCTCCCTTCTGGAGATTTCCATTAAATTATTTACAAAGGCCCCGAATAAGCCCACAGACCTCTGCAGGAAGTCGGCAGGCACAAAGTGGCATTTATTCTTCTAAAAACGGTCTCATTTTTCCAGGGACCCCCTTCCTCTCTTAAACGTGACCCTTGGAGGTAAGGAGCTGCGCAAGGGCGGTGCCTCCGAGGTCTCTGCGGTTCACTTTTGGGAGCTAGACAAGTTCCCCACCAGGTGTTTCCTGGGCCGGACCCCATGCTCCGCACAGTATTTAGAGGGGGCAGTTCCTGGCCCTCTGCTCAGGGGCTGGGGTCCGAGGAGTGTGACTCTGGAGCAAACTCCAAGAAAGAGACTTTGAGGGAGGATGAAGTCACCCAGATCCTTGGCCTTTGGGGAAAGTGTGAAATGCAGGGCAGTGATCCGGTACAACCTGACGGATCAGGCGGAGCGGGGGGTGGGCCCGCCTCACCTACTTCCAGGTTTCACAGATTTGACTTACATCAGACCTCAGGCTTGGTTTCCTAGGAAGTGCCAGCCTGCTGGTGGATTAACGTGCTGGCCCGTCACCCTTGCCTGAGTAACACTGGTAGGACGGCCATTTATCCCCAGGGCCCCGCCTCCCAGGCAGGGAGGGCTGCCCGGAAGTGGCTGCCAAAAGGGCCCAGCAGGATGGCCCCCACCCCTAAAGACAGCCCCGGTAGACCTCCGTGCCCACAGCGCCCTTGTGAGGAAGGTGCCCAGTGGTTCCTTCTGCATAAAGTGCCTGGTGCCCCTGATCAGGAGGTCAGTTCTCCCCACTCCCAGGAACAAGGACTATGGACCATGCCCAGGACCGGGGCAACTGTGGAATGTGTATAGGAGAGGTAGGCTGTGTCTGACAAGGTCACCCCCAGTGGTGGTGGTGGTGAGGGGGGGGGCGGCTGTGCACCCATCCAGTCGGCACCTCCACAGCTCCCTAGTTTTTCTCCCCCAAAGATTTTATTTTGAAGTAATCTCTACACCCAACCTTGGGGCTCGAACCCACAGCTCCGAGAACAAGAGTCTTCATGCTCTACGAACTGAGCTAGCCAGGTCTGTGAGTTGTTTTAATATTTTTTAGTGTTTATTTATCTTGAGAGAGAGAGAGCACCGCGTGTGGTCTAGTGGGGGAAGGGCAGAGGAAGAGGGAGAGACCATCCCAAGTAGGTTCCACACCAGCGTGCAGCCCAACATGGGTCTCAATCCCACAACCATGACCTGAGCCAATATCAAGAGTAGGATACTCAACCGATTGAGCCACCCAGGCGTCCCCTCCCTAGAGTTTTAATTCAAGATGCACAGGGGCAGCCCAAATGGGCTGTAATCCACACTGCAATAGACTTTCAGCCTCATATCAAGTGTGAAGAAGCTATTTGCTCTTGAACCCTAGTGTCCTGTGATTTGGGTCTATACACTCCTAAAGGCAGGAACTGTGGCTGCTGCAGGGGTGGTGAAGTTTCCCCTTCTTTTCTTCTAGTTTCTTTGGCTGGCCTAATAATTAAATTGATACAAGAGAGATTAACAAGAGAAAAACAAACAAAAGCATATATGCATAACTGAATAAAACCCCCAAGTGGCCAAAGCCCTCACCTTAGATACAATTTTTGAGCTAAAGACCGAAGATGCTGGGGGTAGGGAGCCAATTATGGGAAGTTACCAGCAAAGCACAGTAAACAAGTGTAAGGTTGTTGTGTAGATTTAAGTCGTTGTCTCCTCCATTGAGAAGACTTTCTAGAGATTTAGAGTCATCCTCCTCTTCCTACAGCGAAGGAGACACCCTTACAAATGGAGATTTCCCTTAAAAATGTAAATTTTTCTTACAAAAGGGTAACTTGTACTCAGTTTTCAGAGCTTCCCCTGTGTTTGCCATCTACGAAAAATAACCTGGCCTAAAATAATCGTTAAGCTAAAGAGGCATATTTTGGGGTAGTATATTTTGCTCCCCTTCACTGCTATACGCTTACCCTTAACACAAGCCTAACACACAGCATATGCTCACAAAGTTATCTTTTGGGTGACAAAAAAAAAAAAAGCCTTCATTTCAGATCCCAAAGATCTGGGCCTCATAAGGATAAATTTTTTATGTTTCCCCAAAAGGCTGTCCTGTGAAGTGGTCCATTCTCCATCATGAGACACATTCTAATGGAGGCACAGTGATAACATATTGGGGTTGTTGTAGAGGGGTTCTCAATGGGGATGTAGAGGCATGTTAGAGTTGATGTATTTTTATGCCCATAAAATGTATCTAGGAATAGCAAGCATAACAAGAAAATATTCATAACCATATGAAATGTACACTGAAGAAGTGTTTTTTTTATAACAGGACAAGGAGGGCCAGACAAGAAACTTCTAAAGTCAGTCTGACATAAATGCTGCCATCCCATGTTTACTGAATTCTTACTCTGTGCCCGCAGTACTCTGCAGGCAGGATCATTCTCCCTCTCCACCGACAGAGGTGCTTGCCCAGGCACCCAGCCAGCAAAGGTCAGCCCTGGGGCTTGAGTCTTTGGCTCTCCCTGGGGAGAGGAGTGTGCTGAACACAGAAGAGCCTGAAACAGCAGGAGGTGTAAACAGCGGGGGAGGCCATAGCCCCCCATCCTGCTTTTCTACCCCATTCCCTCCCTGGGGAGGCCACTTTCCTGCTGGGCCTGTTCCCAAATCTTTTGTCCTCTGGGCCCACAAACCGGCCTCTTTACCACATGCCCTCCTATCACCCGCCTCTTCTGCTTCAACTCCATCTGTTTCAACCCCGTCGTCTCAAAAAGGAATTTGGTGGCATCTCCGGTTTAAATGCCTCCTACAACAAAGTTCTCAGGCCTGAGCAGGAAACTGGGACTTGACCCGATTCCCTCTGTAGCCAGGTCCTGGTCTTGGCTCATGTTTTCTCCAGAAAGCTTTTTAGAATCTTTCAGGCCAGGGGATTCCTTCCCAACTTCATCGTGTTGCCCTTAACTGCGCATTTCTTTTGTGTTTTCTTTCACCAGCTCCCCATCGCTGTCACTGTGTGGCCCCAGTGCAAAGTGGGAGAAGCCCAATGAGCTGGGAGTTAAAGATTAAAAGAAAGGTTAAGAAAAGCATAGAGTAGCAAGCAGGTGGTTATTCTTCGAATGTAAACTCACAAGGGCTGAAGAATCCACAACAGGCCAGAAACACGGTAGTGTTCAAAGGTGCTCCAGACTACGGGAGGCTGAGCTTGCACTAATGGGTCTGCACACATCTCAGGACAAACACAGCTTGGTGCATGCACCAGATTCATGAATCCATGCACCTGTGCACATCTCAGGTTCTCGCGAACAGGAGTCCGTACACACCCCGACGTCTGTGGGTAGCCAATTGGCGCAAACACAAAGAGTGCGCCTACTCGGGTGGAAAGCACATCCTCGAGATCGTGCACAAAGGGAAATGTGGAAACCTATCGGTTCGTGCATATCGGATGGTGCAAACACAAATCTAGGTATACTGGGACGTGTGTACTGTCCCGAGGTTGCACACACGTGGAAAGGTGCACACCGCACGGCTGTGCACACACGAGGCCCTGCATGCCCCCCGGGCCGGCTCGCAGTCCAACCAGAGAAGACAGAGGCACCCATTTCGCCCCAAACTCGGGAACAACTGTTGCGTCTGGACGCCATCTTCGCCCCGCGAGCCGCGGAAAGTTCAGCAGGCCGCGCGGCCCTTGCGCAGCGGCCTTTGTTGTCCCCGCTTCCGGGCGTCCATCACGCGGAGGCCGCGCGCGCCAGAGCACGAAATGGCGGTTGGGGGCGGAGCGGGACTGGGCGACCCGGAGCAGCGCCCACTCCCGGCTCCCGGCAAGGCGCGCCGTCCCGCCCCCTTGCGCAGGCGCACGGACGGCGCGCGTTCCCGCGTTCCCTCCGACGCGCGCCGGGACACAAAGGGCTGGAGGGAAAGCACGGAGCGCGGCCAGCAGCTACGGAGCGGC
>NC_043702.1:7431553-7505463 GCF_006229205.1 Suricata suricatta
CGGAGCGGGCAGGCGGGGCGCAGGCGCCGAGCTCGCGGCCGCCGCGGGGAGGGCCGGGCGCCTCCATTTTCCGTCGCGCGCCCTCGTGGCGGAAGTGGGTACTTTTCCCGGGGTGCGGAGGGAACGACTCGCCTCCGGGAAAACCAGGGGCCTTCTCTCCAGCTTCCTTGCTTGGTCCGCGCGCTTCAGCGCGGGAGTGACCGATGTAGCTCTTTATAAGGGTTTGGAATGTAATCTAAAAAAAAGAAAAGGCAGCCATCTCCGCAAATTACTACAATAGTTTGTAACTTGCTACTTCAAATTGGGAAATTGGGAAGGGGTGAGGATACTAATGCCGAAAAGGTAAAATTTTTCCCGTCATGGGATGTTAGTTAAAAACAATAATAGAAGTTTTAAGAGGTAGTTTTCGTGATACAAATAATCGATGGCGTAGGAAATTTCGAAAGAAATCCTGGAAGCTGGCATTCACTGAAGAGTTCCACGCCAGACCGTTTTAAGTGCTGTAATTTTCCTAGCCAGGTACAGATGGAGAAATGAACACAGCGAGGTTAATAAGCACACAGAAGTACTTCAAATACAGGAAAGTGCGAAAAGCGGTAAACCCACCTTTCAAGACAGTCACTGTTTCATAAACTGGCTTGATTTCTCGCCAGTGTTTTCTGTCCCTTAAGAATAAGTTTGGTTCAAGTTCCAGGCAGCCTATGGCATGTTGGTCAACAGCACTGTGGTCTGGAAAATGAGACCGGCTCAGAGGGGCCAGGCTGTGCCGGTTCCTCAGTCCCCCGATGTGCCTGGGCGGCGTGGACCTGCGTGGTCAGGAGACAGCACTAGCTGATGCCCAGGAGCACCCCGCTCTAGCGTGTTGGCCTCTAGTGATCGTGGAGATTTCATGTGACTCGTGGCCATTTCTGGGAGTTGGGCGGAAAAGCGCCATAATCCTCTCTTTTTTCCTACTGTAGCAATTTCTCAGGTCATAATTGGTTACTTTAATTTCCCGAGCTCATTTGAGCCTATGAAGAAGGGAGGTATTTTCGCTGATGAGAATAAGGTCACTTTAAGAGAGAGCAGGGCAGTTGGTTGAGCATCCCACTTCGGCTCAGCTCATGTTCTCTGTTGGTGAGTTGGAGGCCCTACTTCGGGCCTGCTTGGATTCTGTCTCGCTCTCTCTCTCTCTCTCTGCCCCTCACCTGCTCGTGCTGTCTGTCTCTCTCTCAAGAATAAAGATTGAAAAAAAAAAAAAAGAGCAGGGCAGGCCTAACTCATTACAGGCGAAGCTGCTGGGATTTAGGGCTAGAAGCCTGGACCAAGTTCATCAAATAATTGAGCAGAGACACTTCATCTAAGATGAGGCATCTGCCTTGCAACCTTGGCTCCAGGTCCTCAGCTTCATGGGCTCTGTTAAGTCCTGGTTTGTCTTCTTATGGCTAAAAACTTTAAGAATATAGAGATCCCAACACACCCAGCTGATAAATGGTAGGTGCTCCTCTTCTTTGGTGAAAGATGGTCTTTTACTGGTGAGGGGTATGCAGTCAGCATTTCCCTCATTACCATTAATCCAAAGGATTAATCTGTTTATCAAAATCCTTACTCCATTTTTTTCCTTTTAAAACTTGTTAATGTTTATTATTATTATTTTTTTTAGAGAGATAGAGTGTGAGCAGGAAAGGGGCAGAGAGAGAGGAAGACACACAATCTGAAGCAGGCTCCAGGCTCTGAGCTGTCAGCATGGAGCCCAATGTGGGGCTCGAACTCACAAGCTGTGAGATCATGACCTGAACTGAAGTTGGAAGCTTAACTAACTGAGCCACCAGGTGCCCCCCTGATAAGCATTTTTTTAAGTTTATTATTTAAGTAATCTTTACACCCAACATGGGATTTGAACTCATGACCCTGAAATCAAGAGTTGCATGCTCCATCAACTGAGCCAGCCATGTGCCCTTCCTGATAATCATTTTGAAATAAATGTTCCTAGAAAATCAAAAAGTTTGTGACTGTGAAACACTTTTTAGACAATTACCTTTTCTAACATCATGTAAAACAAACTACCTTAATACTTACTAGTATTAGCCTGTGGCTTTGTCAAGTTACTTATCTCCTGATTCTGTCTTCTCATTATGTCCTGGCAGAGTTTGGGGGGTGGGGTGGTTGATTGGAAATGACATTTGTTAATCTGCTTAATGATAACCCAACAACCCTCGGACCAACTTGGAAATGATATTTGTAATGTTCCCTGACCATAATTGGTGCTTGATAAATAAGTGGCAGCAATTGTGTTTTTTGCAATTCTGTGTTAGGAAGTGTCAGGATTAACTATTTGGTTGCCTTTGAGAAAACAATATATAGTATAGTTACCTGTCGAGCAGAGCCTTTTGCTCAGTTCTACCCTAAAAAACATCCAAGACTGTTCAGAAACAAGTGTTGGTGATGACGTAGAGAAAAAGGAACCCTCTTGCACACTTGGTGGGAATGGACACTGGTGCAGCCACCGTGGAAAATAATGTGGAGGTTCCTCAAAAAATTAAAAATAGAATCTATCCTTCGACCCAGTGATCACACTATTCAGTATTTACCCTAAAATACAAAAACATTAATTCAAAGAGATACCTGCACCCCTATGTTCACTGCAGCATTAATTATAATAGCCAATCTATGGACTCAGCCCAAATGTCCATCAATAGACGAATGAATAAGGAAGATGTGGTATTTACATACAATGGAATATTATTTAGTCATTGCAAAGAATGAAATCTTGCCCTCTGCAATGACATGGATGGAACTAGAGAGTATAGTAAGTATAAGCAGAATAAGTCAGAGAAGGACAAAGCCTCTGATTTCACTCATGTGAAATTTAAGAAGTAAATGAGCAAAGGAAAGTGATAAACCAAGAAACATTCTTGACTATAAAAAACAAACTGAGGGGCGCTTGAGTGGCTCACTCGGTTAAGTGTCTGACACTCGATTTTGGCTCAGGTCATGATCTCATGGTTCATGAGATGCTCCACATTGAGCTCTGCACTACAGCATGGAACCTGCTTGGGATTCTCTCTCCCTCTCTCTCTGTGCCTCCCCTGCTCACACACACACACACACTCTCTCTCAAACATTAAAATTTTTTTTAAGTTTTAAACGTCACTTCAGAAACAAGGGCTTGCTTGATGCATCGGGCACAAGCATTGTCTGGATTAAATAATAAAAGGACCATTATGTGAAATGGACCCACGTCAGGAACTCCTTATTTTTGAAAGGGCCTGAAGGATGGGACTTGACATCTCAAAGCAGCAGGCTCTCTGAAATCCACAGTGTTCTGTGTCTGGGCCCTGGGTTTGCTCAGTGCATTTCTCTGCGCCTCCTCTATTTGGGTGCTGGTGGCAGGGGATAGAATAGTGAACCAAACAAGTCATCCTTGCCTTCAGGGAGCCTAGATTTTATTCAGGAAGCCAGACCTTGAGCGAATGACCAGGGTGGTGAGTGTAGGATGACGGGGTGCTACACGAGGTGGCAGTGGCCACGACCTAGGCAGAGGACCAGGAAGGCTTCCTGGATGCGGTGATGCCTCAGCTGAGCCGAGCCTTCTCTTAGACTCTGAAGAGAGAAGAGGCACATTAAACTTGAGGAGCTGAACAAGTCCACAGGGGCGGGGTGTGGGAGCTAAGGGGAGGGAGAGACAGGAGCGGAGACATAGAAAAAAGCCAGACTATGGAGATTCGTCTAGAAGTATAGGAGAAGAAAAACAATGTTCTCCTCTACCCACCTTAACTTGTCTGACTGGAGCCCTGTAAATTAGACTATCAAACACAGACTACTAAGAGAAAAATAAACAAGTTTATTAAAATGTACATCACACAAACACAAGGGAGCTCCCAATGGTAAGTAATTCAAAGGAGTGGCTAGACCTTGGGCTTCTTATAGCATATTAGCAAGAGAACAGTATATTTTCAGAGATGTGAGAAGATGAAGGGCGCCTGGGTGGCTCAGTCGGCTAAACGTCCGACTTCAGCTCAGGTCATGATCTCGCAGTCCGTGAGTTCGAGCCCCGTGTCGGGCTCTCTGCTGACAGCTCAGAGCCTGGAGACTGTTTGGCTTCTGTGTCTCCCTCTCTTTCTCTCTGCCCCTCCCCTTATGCTCTGTCTCAAAAATAAATAAAGATTTAAAAAAAGTGACAAAACGCAGGGAAAAGACGTTGAGTTTCTAGAGTGGCAAGCTGTGGGAAGGTATGTATGCATTCAGGGAACTCAAGGTAGAGGATGGCTTGTTGCAGCAGGTTTGTTATGTAAGTTCCTCTGGTGCCATCTCCAGGCTGATAAGGGTCTGGAGTTTTCTCTGGTGATTAACTTCTGTTCTTCCTGGTAGAGAGGGGAGTGGGGACACTAAAGTTACGTCCTGCTTTTAGGCAAGGAGGAGGGCAGAGAGTTTTTCTTGGATCTGTTTCTTCTTACTTGCCTTCCACTGAAAATAAGCCTTATGCCAATGCCGTATATTTGAGGGCGATATATTCTACTCTTCTCCAGCTTTCGTTGACTAAATTCTTAAATAGTCTTATCAATAGACCAGTTTTTGGTTTATATTTTTTACACATACTATACTATGTATGTATGTGTATGTACTTTATACACGTACTATAAAATTTACCCCTTTAAAAGTATGTAACTCCGGGGCACTTGGCCGGCTCAGTCAGTAGAACATGTGACTCGATCGTGGGATCAAGAGTTCAAGCCCCCTGTTGGGTATAGAGTTTACTTAAGTAAAAAACATCTTTAAAAGTATGTAACTTGGGGCACCTGGGTGGCTCAGTCGGTTAAGTGTCCAACTTTGGCTCAGGTCATGATCTCATGGTTCCTGGGTTCGAGCCCGGCGTCGGGCTCTGTGCTGACAGTTAGCTCAGAGCCTGGAGCCTGCATCTGATTCTGTGTCTCCCTCTCTCTCTGCCCTCCCCTGCTCACGCTGTCTGTCTCTGTCTCTCAAAGTAAATAAATAAAAATAAATAAATAAATAAATAAATAAATAAAAATATATAACTCAGTAGTTTTTAATGTATTCACAAAGTTGGGCAGCTGTCACCACAAATTCCAGAGCACTTCACCCCACAAAGAAACCCTAGACTCCTTAGTCATCCGTCATCTGCCGCTTCCTCCAGCCCCACCACGAATCTGCTTTCTATCTCTCAATTTGCCCATTCTGGACATTTCACATAAACAGAATCCAAAATGTGTGCTCATTGTGTGTGGCTTCTTTCATTTAGCTTGATGTGTTTTTGTTTTGTTTTAAATTTTTTTAAATGTTTATTTTTGAGAGAGACAGAGTGTGAGCGCAGGGGGACAGAGAGAGAGAGGGAGACACTGAATCGGAAGCAGGCTCCAGGTTCTGAGCAGTCAGCACAGGGCCTGATGCGGGGCTCAAGCCCACAAACCATGAGATCATGACCTGAGTCAAAGTAGGACGCTTAACTGACTGAGCCACCCAGTGCCCCCAGCATGATGTTTTTAAGTTCATTAAGCTTCTGGCATGTATCTGTACCCTATTTCTTTTCAAGGCTGAATTATATTCCTTGTGTGGCTCTGCCTCAGAAGACTTTTTTTTTTTTAAGTTTATTTATTTTGAGGGAGAGAGAAAGCGCATAACCAGGGGAGGTGCAGAGACAGAATCCCAAGCACCAAGCAGGCTCCATGCCATCAGTGCAGAACCCGATGTGAGGCTCGAACTCACAATTTGTGAGATCATGACTTGAGCCAAGATCAGGAGTCAGAGGCTTAACCCCCCTGCACCACCTGGACACCCTGGTCTCAGAAGACTCCTGAGAGGGAGGTGTCTGTATCGGGGATGGGAGCGCTTTGGGGCCCCGCCTCGGGGTGAGAAGCGCTGTGGTTTGTCGGAAGGTGTGCTACCTGGGCTGTCCCCTCCCTGGCTGCGTTACTGGGCAAATCACTTTCTAGGTGCCTCATTCTCCTCCCATGAATGGGGTAACAGTGGTAACGCTCATAAAGTTTTCGAATGAAATGAGTTAATACACTGAAAAGCCTTAGAAAAGCTCCCGTTGTAAACATCTAGTCGTGACTCTGAAGAAAAATGGGCTGGCGGATGCAGAGCTCTCCACTGACTAGCACATTGCCCTTTATTCCAGAATCTTCCAAATGGCTACATGGCTACTTTATAAAACTCGAAATTACAACAAGGTCTGACTATAAGAGGAAATGAATAGAAGAGAGCAGTTTCTCCACCTCTCTTAGGGGAAGGGGAACAGAACGTGCCACCCCAAAATATGCCACTTTGGCATGTAGATCATTTTGACCTGTACACAGTCAAGTCCCAGCAGACTCGAGAAAAACGTTTACCTCTCCCTTAATTGCCTAAAAGAATTTCGATGGGGAGCCTGGCCTAGAAAGAGAGCTATTACCAGAGATATTTTTTTTTATTTTTACATCTGGAAGACTCACCTGGGTGGCAGGGCCAACATCTGCTCAGCGAACATTTGCTCTTCTCACCTTCCTGCAAACTGCCCTCCGCCCCTCTGCAGCCCCAGCCCTGGCCCTGTCCTTGGCTCAGGACAGCACTGACTGCCGATGGGTCTCCCATGCATACGAAATAAACCCGGGTTTTCTCCTATTAATCTGTCTGATGTCAATTTAAGTATTAGACCAGCCAAGGAACCACCCCGACAGTTTGGCGACCTGCAAGGGACCTTCACCGGCTGGACCGCTTGCGCCAAGCCTGCTGCAGCCCAGCCGGCGGAAGGTAAGCATTCTTCCCAAGTCAGGCTCCTGGATCTCCGCCTTAGGGTCCCGTGGAAGCGAGAGTGGTGAGAGCCCTTTGTCCTTCTAGATTCAGAGAAGCCAGAGAAACTATTTGTGTGAAGTGGTTCCTTGAAGCTGGTGACCCGGTGAAGATTCGTTATGAGGACTCTTGGGTCTGTTCATCCCTTTTCTCCCAGAGATAATCACTGTCTCTTGTCCTGGGTCATGAGAAGGAGAATCATAGCCCTTATGGGGTTTTCTTTTCATCTTGTGCCATGTCTTGAGAGCCGGCGAGAACATTCTCGCTGGAAGGTGCATGTCCCAGCATGCCCGTGGCCCAGGCCGAGGAGGCTGCAGGTCTGAACAGCTGCACTGTCTTTGTCTGCCGCCTGCTCCAGGGGGAGTTTGTCAGGGGATTCCGGTCCCTAAGCGGCCTTTGTTGTCTCGTTGGTGATGGAAAAGCCCCGCACCGGTGGCACCTGCCCAGTGTCACAGAGAGCTGGCCTCGAACTCAGGAACTGTGAGATCATGACCTGAGCCGAAATCAGGAGTCCGGTTGTTTCACCAGTACTGCGCCATTCTTACTGCCTGCGACACTGAAGGACTTTGCTTTCTTAGACTAGTTATGGGAGCGAACTTTCTGGATTTTGTGAGGACTGAATCTTCGACACCCTCTTTTGGAATGCTTCTTGCATCCATGGTGAAGCCATTAAAAGACTGACTTACTGGTTTGAGTTACTACTGAGATTAATGTAAGCTCCCTATCAGTGGCCAGATAATGGATCCTCTGAATTAGCTGTATTTGAAAGTGAAAATTTTAAATTAAAAAAGGTTTTTTAACTGTTTTATTTATTTTTGAGACAGAGAGGGGGAGGGGCAGAGGGACAGAGAGACACAGAATGTGAAGCAGGCTCCAGGTTCTGAGCTGTCAGCACAGAGCCTGACGCGGGGCTCGAACCCACAAACATGAGAATTCATGACATCAGCTGAAGTCGGAGGCCCAACCACCTTGGCGCCCTGAAAGTGAAAAGTTTAGAGAGTCTCATCTGCAATCGGCTTACTGGCACCTATGGAAAAAAAAAAAAAGAGGACCCAAAGGAACATAATAAATGGTTAGTCTTAGGGACTCCCTTAAGATGAAAGAACAGAAATTAGACTTAGATAAAAAAATTAAAGTCCACATTCAGCATAAATTCCCTTTCTCAAAATCCTGCTCGTCTGCCTGTTTTAGCTTCCTTTTCCCTGTGACGTTTACAGAGAGCATCCCGGCTTGATCTCCGGGTCCCAGGTACTGGTTGCGTGTGTACCTGCGGAGGACCGGAAGTGAATTTAGAAGAAGCACCAAGCTCGGTAGCTACGCTGTGCCAGCCTCGGGTTTTCTTATACCATGTCCTTTGCTGGAACACCTTGGATCCCAACCACAAAGAATTCATACAAATAGAGACAGGCAGTAGATCTTTTAAATTATAAAAATTCTCTTACCTCCACTTTCAGAATATGCTACCAAATTTAGAGAAGAGTTGGAAAGATCACCAGCCATTCATAGGGCACCTGCATGGCTCAGTTAAGCCCCTGACTCTTGGTTTTGGCTCAGGTCATCATGTCAGTTCATGAGTTTGAGCCCTGCACTGGGCTCCTCCACACAGTGCAGAGCCTGCTTGGGATTCTCTCTCCCTCGTCCTCTGCCTCTCCCCCACTCTCTCTCTCTGTCAAAATTAATAAACTTTAAAAATTTTTAAAAGAGGGACGCCTGGGTGGCTCAGTCAGTTAAGCGTCCAGCTTCTGGCTTTGGCTCAGGTCATGATCTCACAGTTCGTGGGTTTGAGCCCGGCATCGGGCTCTGTGCTCACAGCTCAGAGCCTGGAGCCTGCTTCAGATTCTGTGTCTCCCTCTCTCTCTGACCCTCCCCTGCTTGCGCTCTGTCTGTCTCTCAAAAATTAAAAAATAAATAAATAAAATAACACTAAAATTTTTAAAAGAAAGAAAAATCACTGGCCATTCGCAATCCCACTCCTGGGGACCTTGACTCGCAGCTAAGGGGTGTTCTTCTCACCCTTGATTAAACTGTAGCTGACAGACCAGGCAGGCTGGCTCCCTCAGGAAAATCCCCTTCATAGAGTAAACAGATGACCAGAATTTCTCGTAGGCGCTACTATAAATGTTGTTCAGGAACTGATAGAACCAACAGTAAAGGTTTTTCCCTCTAAGGTAAACTGGTCCAAGGTTGAGTTATGCACTCAGAAAGAAAGCCTTTGTTAAAGCACTTTATACAGACTTTTCAAAGGCATATTGCATTAAACCCTGAAGCTCTAGAACATAGAAATCTTTTGATTTCCACTTTATTTGGAAATCTCCTCTCTGAAAAAAGAAGCAAATTGAAGATAATGTAGTTGGTTGGGTGGATCAGCACCTTAATATCATTTAGGCTTCAACCCAATTCTTTGAGAAATTAAAAGCCGTGGTTTCTTTCTTACAAATGCGACTCTACAAATAATTCAAAGTCCACTTCTCTTTCCCACCCCCACAAAGCTCTCCTATTCATCTCAAAATGCTTGCAGTGTTGTTTCCATAATATGTGGGACATTGTGTCTACAACATTTGGGACACTGGAAACAGAATTGTCCTACATTTGAGAAAAAAAAGAAAAATTTAAATAATGTCTCTAGACCTCTGATAAGAAGGAAATATACTCAAAGCTTCTTGGAGAAAACTTGGATATTTCCTTTATGCCTTAGTGATGTAGATTTTCTACCCCATCTTTTCTAGGACCCAATAGCCAGCTTTTTGACACGCAAACTTTAGAGAGAAGTTTTTTAAAAAATATGTTATTTTTTAGGGGCACCTGGATGGCTCAGTTGGTTAAGCATCTGACTTAGGCTTGGGTTGTGATCTCACGGTTCGTGGGTTCGAGCCCCGTGTTGGGCTCTGTGCCGACAGCTCAGAGCCTGGAGCCTGTCTTCAGATTCTGTGTTTCCTTCCCTCTCTCTCTCTGACCCTCCCCTGCTCACGCTCTCTCTCTCTCTCTCTCTCTGTCTCTCAAAAATTAATAAAAACATTAAAAAATATTTTATTTTCTAAGTAAGCTCTACACTCGGTGTGGGGCTCAAACCCCCAACATCAAGACTCACATGCTCTACCAGCTAAGCCAGCAGAATGCCCTTAGGGAGAGGTTTCTTATCAGCAGGACAAAAGAGGAATTGTTTGTAAATTGGGCTAATGAAAAATCTTAAAGATCCTCTCCACAAATATTAGTAAACAGCTTTAGCTGTGGTGCCTGTCCGGCTCAGTCAGTAGAGCATGCAGGTCTTGATCTGGGGGCTGTGAGTGTGAGCCCCATGTTGGGTGTAGAGATTACCTTAAAAAATGCTTAAGCCTTCTGAGCAGGTGAACTTAACTTATTTCAACTTCCAAAATAAAATTTGAATCCTACTATTCTTTTATAAATCAGTGTCGTTTGTAATGATCGTACCTGACTCTAAAATTCTAATATTCTAGAAAGAAAGCTATATATATGGTCTCTGTATTCGTCTGTATGGTTGTGTGTGTCTACATTTGTATATTGTAGACATGTGATGTGTTCCTATTTCCTGATGGTATCGCCGTTATTGATTTGTAAAAGAACGCTTCAGTTGGTTTGAAATCAGCGCTTATATAAATTAAATATTCCTAAACCCTCAGAAATGTAATAGATACAATTACAAATGCTCTTCCAGTTCACATGATCCAGGAAAATATTCAGTAACTAAAGCTGGTTTAAGTTTGTTGGTTTAATTAAAATAGACCTGATTTCAGGGGCATCTGGGTGGCTCAGTCGGTTAAGCGTCCACCTCTTGATTTCGGCTCAGGTCATGATCTCAGGCTTTGTGGGTTTGAGCCCCGCATTTGACTCCGCGCTGACAGCACAAAGACTGCTTGGGATTCTGTCTCTCGCTCTCTCTGCCTCTCTCTCTCTCTCTTGCTCTCAAAATAAAGTTTAAAACCCATGTGTTCAGAATTATCAGCATTAAACATGATACAGGCATACAACTTTCATTCTACCTGAGATTACTAGTCAAAAAATTCATGTCGTCTCTGGGGCACCTGGGTAGCTCTGTCGGTTAAGCATCAAACTCTTGGTTTCAGCTCAGGTCATGATCTCAGGTTCTTGAGATCAAGCCCCACCTCGGGGTCTGTGCTGGCAGCTCGGAGAGTGTTTGAGGTCCTCTCTCCTGCCGCCCTTCCCCTGCTCATGCTTTCTCGCTTTCTCAAAATAAATAAATAAATAAACTTAAAAAAAACTATGTCATTTCTGTCACAAAATTTGTCAGCAAGAAGAAGAGCTTGGGATGACGGCCGACTGTCTGATGTCTCATAAAACTCTGCTGGGGAGTCCAAGCATGATTGTTAGGAACAAGTGACTTGGTTGTGGTTGGAACAAGAACTTTCAAGTGAACTTCTCAGCCATAATTACATTTTATGGTGTGTGTACTTAAAATAACTTCCAAAATCATTTAATAACTTCCACCAATAGAGTTTTGCTAAGCTAAGTGATAGAAATTCATTGACTATGTAGATAATTTCCAAGTAAGATAAAATCTTGAACCATTAATTACTGAACATGGGTTTATCTACTTTTTGCTTCTAAAAGACATTTATTTGGATGTGTTAGTACTACATTGGCAAATTGCACTAAAAAACAGGCATATGCTTCTAGATATTATGAAATGTATTCATAAATTTGCCAATCTAAAGATGCTATATAACAATTTACATTGCTAAGTTCTTAGTTCTCACTAGGAATTCAGGTTTCATAGGGTTAGGAATTTTAATAAATGACATTAAAACTACAAGAAGTAGGGGTGCCTGGGTGGCTCAGTTGGTTGAGCATCCAGCTTCGGCTCAGGTCATGATCTTGCGGTTCGTGGGTTTGAGCCCTGCGTCAGGCTCTGTGCTGACAGCTCAGAAGCTGGAGCCTGTCTTTGGATTCTGTGTCTCCCTCTGTCTCTGACCCTCCTCTGCTCATGCTGTCTCTCTCTCTTTCTCAAAGATCAATAAAACATTTAAAAATTATTTTTCTAATTTTAAACTATAAGAAGTAATAAAGAAACAACTCTACAAGGAAGGTAAGATGTGCTTTTGGTAAGAAGAGGTATGAGATATGAAGATGCATTTTGTCAAGGGAAAAAAAAAGTAAACCTATCCTACAGTAAAACTGGTTATTTCAGATTGGAAAGAGTATTAAAGGCCTAAAAGGTATAGAAAGTAAGGAAGAGAGAGAGACAAAAAAGGAGCTAGAATTTTACCTTGTGTAATCCAGCTGGCTAAAACTAAATTATTATTTTAAGGGTTCTAAAAATAAACTTTAATGTTAATAGTGGACTTAACGTAAAGTGAACTTCTTTTGCTTTCATCTACCGAAAATATAAAATTTTCCTGAACTATTGGTCTGCTCTTGATAATAAGAAATTTAACAAGTTTTTCTTTATCTTTTAAGTAATCTGGAGGGCAAAGATTTTGTGTCTTACCAAAATAATTTCCTATGCTTCATGTTATCTTAATTAGGTCTTTGATTACTTAAGGAAACTAAGTCTTCTCAATATAAAAAGTTCTAAGTTTTGCTTATTACTATGTAAACTTAGGTATTTGCCTTCAAAATCTTTTGTCACTTTAGTTAAAAATTTTTTTTTAACCTTTTGTACATTTTTGAGAGACAGAACACAAGTAGGGGAGGGGCAGAGAGAGAGGGAGATACAGAATCCCAAGCAGGATCCAGGCTCTGAGCTGTTAGTGCAGAACCCAACACAGGTCTCCAACTCACAAACTGTGAGATCATGACCTGAGCCAAAGTTGGTTGCTTAGCCTGAGCCACCCAAGAGCCCCTGTCATTTTAGTTAAATAGATAAATAAGTATTGTTTCATAATGATTTGTGATCCTATATGTCAAGTCTTCAAATCTTTTGCCTTTTATTTTTAAAGTAAGCTTTACACCCAAAGTGGGGCTTGAATTCACAGCCCCAAGATCAAGAGTCACACAGTCCACAGATTGAGCCAGCCAGGCACCCCTCAAGCCCTCAAATCTTTTGATATTTTGGATAGATCTCTGAAAAACAAATTCTAAGTGAAGTCTTTCTGACCTTCAAGTAACTTTGTTTCCTAGAGGAACATCTTATCTCTCCTTACACAATGAGAGACATTAAAACTAATTAGGTTTATTTGATATGTTAAATTACATGGGAAACTTTGTCAAATAAGAATATTAAACCTTGGGGGCCCCTGGGTGGCTCAGTCAGTTAAGTGTCCAATTCTTGGTTTCAGCTTAGGTCTTGATCTCATGGTTCCTGAGTTCAAGCACTGCATCAGACTCTGCTGTGATGACCGTGTGTTTCCTGCTGGGATTCTCTCTCTCTCTTTCTCTCTCTCTCTCTGCGCCTCCTCTGTGTATTCTCTCTCTCAAAAATAAATAAATAGATAAAGATGAAAAAAAATAACTAAACCTTCTTTACCTTGTATTTGTAAGGCATATGTTAACATAAGTGTTCCAGAAATTACATAAAATTCCCAAAATTCCGTTATGTCCAGGAATGATGTTACCAGTCTTAATGCTAGTTATTGTCTTAAAATATCATATGTCCTAGAAATAATCACATTTCCTTGTTGATTACATTATGATGAATTCTTCTTAGATCTTTAACCATGGCCATTAAACGCCATTGTCATTTACAGAGAGTTATTGTTTTACTCTGCTGCTTTTGCAAAAATGTTCTGGCAAAAGTGCTTCTTCTTCAAGGAAATTCATGGAAAGGACTTTGACAACCATAGGTTTCTGATAACATTAAGATCATTAGCCTGAACAGGGTAAGAATTTCCAGAACTAATGGAAAAACTGGATGTAAGCAGAACAAGAATTACATGAGACTGAATGAACTGAGGAGGACTATTATAACTTTTTATGACTTTTTGTTTGAAATATTGCTGGTTCCTTAATGTTTTATTTCTCTAGACTTAAGGAAACTTTTTTCTCTTTTGCTTCCTTTTTTAAAAAATAATTATATATATACATGTTGTAAGGTTTAATAGATGGAGGCAGAGATGGGAGGAAAGAAAGAGACCAAGTTATGGAGCCAAGGAAGCCTTTATTGGGATCTGCGATTTCCGGGCGAGGTTCCATGACCCTGGGAGTGGGGAGTCAGGGAAGTCGCGCCTGGTAGGGAGGGGCGAGGTGATTTATGGGCGAAAGACTTCCGGTCTGGTCCTGGGAGGGCAGACCACCAAATAAGGGCATTTCAGGGACAGGGCCGTGGTGGGATGGGATAGGTTGCCTCCTCTGTCAGGGTGATGGGAAGCTGGAGCTTCATGATTGGCTGTTTTCAAACTGGCGCGGAACATTTCAGGACTGCAGGTGAGGGGTGGGGGTCATCGGTGCACGGTGTTTTTCTCCAACCCACAGCAAAATGGCAGCTAGTCACCATGCCAAGGTGACTCCCAAGGTGACTCTTACACATATATATACACATACATGCATATATATATTTATTTTTCTTTTTTTTTGTGAGGGAGAGAGAAAGAGCAAGAGCAGGAAAGGGACAAGAGAGAATCTTAAGCAGGCTTCACACTCAGCACAGAGCCTGATGTGGGGCTCAGTCTCATAACCGTGAGGTCATGACCTGAGCGGAAGCCAAGAGTCAGAAGCTCAACCAGCTGAGCCACCCAGGTGCCCTTTCACCTCTTTTTTTTTAAATTTTTTTATGTTTTTATTTATTTTTGATACAGAGAGAGACAGAGCATGAGAGGGGGAGGGGCAGAGAGAGAAGGAGACACAGAACCAGAAGCAGGCTCCAGGCTCTGAGCTAGCTGTCAGCACAGAGCCCAACGCGGGGCTCGAACCCACAAACGTGAGATCTGACCTGAGCCGAAGTTGGAGGCTTAACCAACTGAGCCACCCAGGCGCCCCCTTTCACTTCTTTCTTAAGCTAACTATGACTTACAGCAATTTGGTAAAGCACACCTTTGTAAACAAAGATGAAACATTTACTTTTTCTCCCTGCCTGATCCCTCCGGTATTGGGAACCTTAGCGAATATTCTTTATGATAGTGTATGTATTTGCTTAGGTTCAGTATGAATCTGTTCTCCTGTGATAGGACACCATTGGAAACATTGGTTATAAATTCCCAAGTCTTTGACTGGAATGTCATATTTGAGAATAAAGGCATAGGCTCAGGTATGATCAGACAGCTTTAAGGAACTAATGTTGACTTTTATAGAGTCAATAAAGCCCTTGAAAAAAATTGGTCCGGTATCCTGCTCACAGGGTTCCCAGCAGTTTTACTAGGTGAGTGAAGAGGAAAGTCCATCTCCAGCAGCCTCAGGAACCTTAGGATATTTTGGGGACCTCATGAGAAAAAGAATACACCCAAATCTATACGTACCACAGGCGAAGTCCAATGGTGAGTCATTGGCTTGGCCTCTCAGCCTCTAGAGGCTTTTAAAAGTCCAATATGAGATTGGAGGAGAAGTTCTAGCAAAGCAGAGTTGAAAGAGCCAGATGGTAAATCATTATTCTTGCTTCACCTAAGTAAATAATCAGGCCAAGGTTATCCAAACTAGACTTAATTCTCAAGCAGATTTGTCTTACAGTGGTTATCTTTGGTAGAAATGGGGCTGACTATAGAGAGAAAATTAGGTTTCTGCTGTTGGCACAATCCTGTCTCCCTGTCTCTCTGCCCCTCCCCCTCACACACTCACAAAAATGAATAAATGTTAAAAAAATAAAATACAATAGAAAATTATGACTCAGTGGAAACGATAGTACCCCCTTGTGGATATCAGATTCTAGCCCTTCTAATTGTCTCCCAGGCTTTGTTGCTGCCTATAAACTCGCGTGAGCTCTGAATTCTTCTAGTTCTATCTAATATTTAGCTATAGCTCTTCAAACTAACATTTCTGATTTTCTGACTATTGAATGTACATGAGGAATCATATTTTTCTACTTAAAAACATTTATTTGAGAGAGAGCATAAGTGGGGGGAAGGGCAGAGGGAGGAGAGAGAGAGAGAGAGAGAGAGAGAGAGAGTGTCTCAAGCAGGCCCCACATCCGGTGCACAGCCCAACACGGGGCTTGATCTCAAGACTGAGGTTGTGACCTGAGCTGAAATCAAGAGTCAGACACTTATCTGACTGAGCCACGACAGGTGCCCCTACTTTCTTTTTTTTCTTTTTTTTTTTTTTTTTGGGTTTATTTATTTAAGTAAACTCTACATCCAATGTGGAGCTTGAAGTCAGGACCCCAAGACCCAGAGTCTCATTCTCCACTAACTGAGCCATCCAGATGCTCCTCTTCTACATTTTTATAAAATACTTAATTAAAAAAATTAAAAAAAAATTTTTTTTAAATGTTTTTATTTATTTTTGATACAGAGAGAGACAGAGCATAGAGGGGGAGGAGCAGAGAGAGAAGGAGACACAGAACTGGAAACAGGCTCCAGGCTCTGAGCTAGCTGCCAGCACAGAGCCCGACGTGGGGCTCGAACCCATGAACGTGAGATCTGACCTGAGCTGAAGTCGGAGGCTTAACCTACTGAGCCACCCAGGCGCCCTAAAGAAATTTTTTTTAATGTATGTTTATTTTTTAAAGTGAGAGTGAGCATGAGCAGGGGAGGAGCAGAGAGAGAAGGTGACACAGAATCTGAAGCAGGTTCCAGGCTCTGAGCTGTCAGCACAGAGCCCAACGGGGGACTTGAACCCATGGACTGTGAGATCATGACCTGAGCCGAAGTAGGAAACTCAGTCAACTGAGACACCCAGGCGTCTCTAAAGATTTTATTTTTAAGAGGTGCCAGGGTGTTTCATTTGGTTGAGTGTCCCTCCCCTGGTTGTGCTCTGTCTCTATCTCTTAAAAATAAGTAGATGTTAAAAACAAAAAAGATTTTATTTTTAAGTGGGGCACCTGGGTGGACCAGTCTGTTGAGCATCCAACTTCCTCTCAGGTCATGATCTCATGGGTTCGAGCCCTGCTTTGGGCTCTGTGCTGACAGCTCAGAGTCTGGAGCCTGCTTTAGATTCTATGTCTCCACCCAGTCTCACTGCATTTGAAGAGGTTTCCAGCCACATATCTGGAAATCTTCTCGGCTGGCTGCCCTCAGAACTCAGAAATCGGGAATATAATCTTCTCCAATCATTATCCATTGTTTTTCTTTTGTTTCCATAGAAATGCCTTTTATTAAATATCTGATTGCTTTCACAATAGGCCTAACTTTGAGAGCCCACCTGCATTTCTGTCTCCTAGAATGAGACATAACTGTTTAACTGAACTGGCGTATTCTTGGGACTAAGAGACCGGTTCAATGAGACGGGTCAATCTACTGATTCACCTGACGGACTGTGAAGCTTCTTGGGAAAGTTTCAGAGATGGGACTGAAGGGGAACAGGATGTGCCACCCCAAAAGGTGCCACTTTGGCATGTAGATTACTCTGACCTGAGGGCAGTCAAGTCCCAGCAGACTCAAGAAAAACGTTTATCTCTCCCTTAATTGCCTAAAAGAAATTTAGATGGGGAGCCTGACCCAGAAAGAGAGCTATTACCGTATTACCATATATACATGTATACACACACACACACACACACACACACACTATACACAATATATAAGACCTGAAAGACTCACCTGCATGGCAGGACCAACATCTGCCTGGGAGATCTCTGTTCTTCTCATCTTCCTGCAAACTGCCCTCCTCCCCTTTGGAGGCCCAGTCCCTTCCCTTTCCCTAGCTCAGGATAGCATGTCATCGCTTGACTGACTTTGGGTCTCATTTAAAAAAATATTTTTTTAATGTTTACATTTGAGAGGCAGGGAGAAAGAGTGTGAGCAGGGCAAGGGCAGAGAGAGAGACACACACGCACAGAATCTAAAGCAGAGCTGTCAGCACAGAGCCCGACACGGGGCTCAAACTCATGAACTGTGAGATCATGACCTGAGCTGAAGTCAGAGACTTAACTGACTGAGCTACGCAGGCGCCCCTTAAATTAAAAAAAAATTAAATAATTTTCAACATATGATAAAGTAGAAGAGGGGCACCTGCGTGGCTCAGTCGATTAAGCATCCAGCTCTTGATTTTGGCTCAGGTCATGATCTCAGGAACTCAAAGTTTAAGATTCTCTCCCTCCCTCTCCCTCTGCTCCTCCCCTGCTTGTGTTCTCTCAACTCTATCTCAAAAAAAAAAAAATAATAAGAATATGATTCCTTATGTACATTCAACAACACTTATTCCCATTTTTCAGTTCTTGGCAGATGGTTTTTGTTCCACAACTGGATGAGGGAGGCACACCCTGTAGGTAGGAACCATTTTGTAAGGATCTGGGGAAACTGGTTAAATGGGCAGGTTGAGAAATGCATGCTTGCCTAGGCAGCTCCGGCACTTAATGGAAGGGTCAGGGGAGGGCAGTACCCCACTCCTACTCTGCCCCTGACCACCCGGTCTGTGGGGCTAGGCTCCTCTGGGAAGCTGGCGCTAGTACTATGATGAAGTTGTCTCCAAACAAAAGGACACCAGTGCCCCTCAGGTGTAAGGGACCCAGCAGTCAAGCTCATACTTAGGGCACCAGGAACTGTCTGGCAGCCACATTTTAGTGGACATTGACAGGGTGTGGATTCAAAGGAGCAAGTTCAGCAGGGTAGAGGGCCTCTAGGTCAAGTACTCCAGAACCTCCCTACACAAGTAAGGCTGTGGGCCAGGAAGCTGGTTAGATATGCAGAGTCTTGGGCCGCCTGGATGGCTTAGTTGGTTGAGCATCCAACTTTGGCTCATGTCATGATCTTGTGGTTCACGAGTTCGAGCCCTGTGTCCAGCTCCAGCAGGGCTCCCTGAAGGATGGATGGTGTCAGCAAAAGGGAGCAAGAGAGCCCCAGCTTCTTTCTGCTCACCAGGCAGGCATCTCTGCACTGACCCCATAGTCAGCTTTATTTACTGAAAAAATGTATGGGGTACAAAACAGAAGTGGCAACTGCCTTAGACACTAATTTCTGATGACAAATTCTTTGGTATGTAAAAATTTCCCAGAACATAGATTGGTAGAAGACTCAAGCATAACCTTTATCAACAGTGATTGAAGTAGGTGACTAGATGTTTATCATATGGGGAAGGAAGGGATCTTTAGCATTCAAATACAAGGCAAAGTTTTTAGCAGAGCGAAGGCAAGAGTTAGTTCTTTTTGTGAGCAGGGGTCAATAGCCTGCTTTCGAGGGGAAGAAAACAAGGTTTTCTCTGGAAATGTAACATTTGCTCCTATAATCATAAAAGAAGAAACTCCTATAACAAGTTTTTTCACAAGGTACAATTCACAAAGTTTTAGCATAAGAAGGCAAGTCCCTCCTGATATCAGTCAGTCAGGCGCCTGGAGGGTAGGTGCTCAAGCAGAAATTGAGTGGGGTTGAGTGGGTGTAGACGCAGGTCACCATCTGATGGTGGGAGACCTTGCAGACCCACCTTGCCTCACAAGGGGATTTTTCCTCTACTTATGAGTTCAGGAAAAACTGGCTTCCTGGACGGCTCTGTGCTGACGGCTCAGAGCCTGGAGCCTGCTTTGGATTCTGTGTCTCTCTCTCTCTGTCCCTCCCCCACTCACTCTCTGTCTTTCTATCACAAATAAAATATTAAAAAAATTTTTTTTATTTCCAAGAATGAAAAAAAAGAAACCCTGTAGAGCCCCACCCCAGAGCTACCGAATCAGAATCTGCATTTTAACAAAGCCTCCAGGGATTCCTGACACATTTCACATCAGAGACGGGCTTCTCTAAAGCGCTCAAGTGTGGCCTTTTGAAGACAAAATTACTCCAAATCTAGAACCTCAACAATTCTGGGCTGGCAAGCAGCTGGTCCATCCCTTATCAGAAAATGTATCAGTTCCTTTGGCAAGACCCCAGAGGGGGCGTCTCCAAGATAATCCGGCATCCCCTCCATCCACAGGCCGTCCGCTAGCTAGGCAAAGCCCCTTTCTGGCCTTGGTGAGTTACTGTTGGACGGGCAGGCTGTGGGCATGGCAAAGGGGCAGCTCAACCGGAGAAGGTCCTGCTAGGATATCCCCTGTCTATCATCCCTGCTGGAAATTCCAAGCCCTCAAGCTGAAGTTTAAGGAAGACTTTTCCTGTGTTAATCACAAACCCATTTGCAGCTCCTGTTCAGTGGACGGAGGACAGTACTTCGGAAAAAGGAAGTATTTGAAAAAGACTTTTTCTTATTTTTTAATTTTTAATTTAAAATTTTAAAAGTTTGCCTATTTTGAGAAAGAGAGAGAGAACATGAGTAGGAGGGGCCGGGGGTGGAGAGAGAGAGAGAGAGAATGAGAGAATCCCAGGCAGGTGCCTCACTGCCAGCATGGGCTTGAACTCACAAACTGTGAGATCATGACCTGAACTGAAATCAAGAGTCAATGCTTAACGAACTAAGCCACCCGGGTGCCCCTATTTTATAATTTTTTTAAAGTCCGATGGCAGTACATGCTTGTGGTTAATTTTTTTTGAAAAATGCTGACACCCATACAAATAAAATGCAGAAGCCTGTGTCTCTTCTCCCCTTGCTCCTGCTACCCCCAAGGTACCTTCAACAGTTTGCTGTATATCTTCACAGATCTATTTCTTGGCATTTAACACCATCACTCATGCGCGTGCGCGCACACACACACACATGTGCATACACTTCCTGAAATCTTTCAATTTTATCCCTTTTCCTCAGCCTTTTGCACTTCCTTCTTAAGAGATTATTACTACTTGAGTATTCAACCCTCTATTGGCTAAACTCATTAACTGATTTTCAAAAAATGGGTGAGTCCACCAGGTCAAACAAAATTATCAAAAGATTGATAATGTAGAATCTAGTTGAGGGGGTAAATGGGCATCCATTTGGTCTATTTTCTTGTGCATTTCAAATTTTTTAGGTGAAAAAACAAAGCAAATAAGCAAACTGGAAAGGAATATGCCTCGAGACAGAAAATAAGACTGTTGGGGGCGAACCCGGGCTCATTCAGTAGAGCCTGCAACTCTTAATCTTGGGGTTGTAAGTTCAAGCCCATTGTTAAGTGTAGAGATTACTTAAAAAAATAAAATCATTTATTTACATGTTTATTTACCTGAGAGAGAGAGCATGCGTGGACGCATGTGTGAGTGGGAGAGATGCAGAGAGAGAGGGAGACACAGAATCTGAAGCAGGTTCCAGCCTCTGAGCTGTCAGCACAGAGCCTGATGAGGGGCTCACACCCACCAACCCACCAGCAGCGAGATCATGACCTGAGCTAAAGTCGGACACTTAACCGACTGAGCCACCCAGGCGCCCAAAAAAAAAGGAAGACTATCAGTAAATTGCATCTGGCTGCCCTGTTATTTTTTTTTAATATTAAAAAAAAATGTTTGTTTATTTTGAGAGAAAGAGAGACCGAAACCAAAGCAGCTCCAGGCTCCCAGCTCTCAGCATAGAGCCTGAGGCAGTGCTCAAACCCAGTAAAAGCAGGATCAGGATCTGAGCCAAAGTCGGGATGCCTAACTGTGCCACCCAGGCGCCCCTTTTAGGTTCTTTTGTTAAAGAACAAAAATTCAACTGAGTGAATTGAAGATCTAATTGGCTTTATTCAGCAACCGACAGAATTGGTCAGTATCCTCTCTAGCAAGTAGAGGGGAACCTCCAAGCTTGTACAAAATGGAAAGTTTTTATAGGAACGAGGGTGGAGCAAGGAAGTTATTAGCAAAAGAGAAGAAAGGATTACTTGAGGCAAAGTCACTTTCCTAAAGGGGAAGGGCCGGGAAGGCCTTGTTAGGCCCATTATCTCATGTTCCTTTGGGGGATGCAGAGGACCATGTGACAGGAGTTCAAGCCCTACATTGGTCAAAAAAAAAAAAAAAAAGAATTTAAGAAAAATCCCAATCCACAGTCTAAGACTTCCAATATAGCAGAGGTTGAAACTGCAGTCAGATTAGGTATTAAGCCCAGTTTGGTGACTTGGCCTGGCCTGGTGTCTCCACTCTTGGCCTGGGCTTCTCTCTCTCTCTTTTTTATTAAAATTTAAAAAAATTTAATGTTTTATTTATTTTTGAGAGAGAGCGAGAGACAGTGTGGGCAGGGGAGGGTCAGAGAGAGAGGGAGACACAGAATTCGAAGACAGGCTCCAGGTTCCGAGCTAGCTGTCAGCACAGAGCCCGATGTGGGGCTCGAATCCACAAACCGCAAGATCATGACCTGAGCCAAAGCCAGATGCTCCACCGACTGACCCACCCAGGCACCCATCCCCCCCCTTTTTTTTTTTAATTTTTAAAAGTGTTTATTTTTTTGAGAGAAAGAATGCAAGTGGGGGAGGAGCAGAGAGAGAGAGAAACAGCATCTGACACGGTCTCTAGGCTCCAAGCTATCAGTGCAGAGCCCGACGCGGGGGTTGAACCCACGAACTGTGAGATCAGACCTGAGCCGAAGTCGGAGGCCCAACCGACTGAGCCACCCAGGCGCCCCTGTGCTTCTCTTTTTAATAAGACTCAGAGTGTCTGTTAAGACTGAAGCATGAACAGAAGGAAGGGCTTCCCCCCACTTCCTTGTTATTGGCCATTACTGGGGTGAACTACCTTCCCAAGGGGGAGGCTTCCAGCTCAGGCCTGGTCCCCCTCGCCCGCCGAAAGGGCAGTGGACCGGGAGGCGTTGGAGGGGAGATAGAGAAATGAGAGGGAGAGATGCCCAGCCGGTCCCTGATGTTCCGTCGTCAGCAGAGGGCCTGGGGAGAGGGGGGGGGTCGGAGCATCCCGTGTCCAGCCGGGGCAAAGTGTCCTGGCACCTCCCTTGGGTCTCTCCTGCCCCTGCCATGCCTTTTGTGTCTCTGACGCTCCTTTTTTTTTTTTTTTTTGTTTCTGACACTCACTTTTTTTTTTAAACGTTTTTATTTATTTTTTGAGAGACAGAAAGAGAGAGTGGGAGGGGCAAAGAGAAAGGGAGACAGAGGATCCAAAGCGGGCTCTGTTCTCAGAGCAGAAAGCCCATGCGGGGCTTGAACTCATGAACGGGGAGATCATGACCTAAAAGCCAAAGTCAGACGCTTTAACGGACTAAGCCACCCAGGCGCTGCCTTACTTTGTTTAACTAAAGTTTATTGATTTATTTTGAAGGAAAGTGTGTGCTGGCATGCACATGGGGAAAATCAGAGAGAGAGAGAGAGAGAGAGAGAGAGAGAGAATCCAAGCAGGCTCCTCGCTGTCAGTGCAGAGCTGGACTCAGAGTTCAGTCCCACAAACGGGGACATCGTGACCTGAGCCGAGATCCAGAGTCAGGCGCTCAGCAGCCCAAGCCCCCCAGGCGCCTCTGACGCTTGCCTTGAATGGCTGAAGCACACACCGGTTCGGAAAGATGGGCTAGAAATCCGTCTTTTCTTCCCCACTTGGTGTCCCCCTCCCCCCCAGACCTTCACTCCTCAGTTTCTCAGCCTGCGATTAAGGTTCTGGAAGTGCGTGAATTTGGAAGGGAAATTTTTACTGTCTATTGTCGTTAATCTTTCGTTGAAATCTAGCATTTCCTTCCATTGTGTGTGTAGACATCATATTGCGTTGGTGCAGGCGGCTCCTGGGGCTTTGTCCCTACTGGGAGTGACAGCTGTTTTTGTATCACATTACAGTCGCCAACGTTTTGAATATCTGTGTTCATTCATCATGACTTCAAAACCGTAGTAATCAGACCCACCGCTATACTGTATTTCAATATAATTTGCTTCCTTTGTAATCCTGGGTACTTTTACTTTATGCAGTTAAAAATCTTACTCGGCGAGCGCCTGGCTGGCTCAGTCCATAGAGCATGTGACTCTTGATCTCTGGGCTGTGAGTTGCAGCCCCATGCTGGGTGTAGAGATGACGTAAAAGCAAACAAACAGGGGTGCCTGGGTGGCTCAGTCGGTGAAGCGGTTAAGCGTCTGACTTCAGCTCAGGTCATGATCTCATGGTTTGTGGGTTCAGGCCCTGCAGTGGGCTCTATGCTGACAGATAGCTCAGAGTCTGGAGACTGTGTTTGGATTCTGTGTCTCCCTCTCTCTCTGACCCTCCCCTGCTTGCGCTGTCTCTCTCTGTCTCTCAAAAATAAATAAAAAACATAAAGAAAAAAAGCAAACACAGTCTGACTGTAGGAAGGGTCCAAGGGCTCACCAGACTTGGGCGTGGCCTATGGAACAGAAAAGATGAAGGGACCTGCTTAGCCCTGCCCACAGCACGTCCCCACCTCAGAGTCACCCTGCCAGTCCTCGCCCTGGGCCCCTGGCCCTCCTCCTGGGTGCTGTGTGTGCCTGGCACCCTTCCTTGGCAGGCCAGCTACACGCTGCCATCTGCTGGGGTTGGCCCACATGGCGCCCTGGGGGGTTATGCCAGCCGGCCAGGTCTGGGGACTGGATGTGGGGGATGGTCCCATGGGACCAGCTGAGAGGGTCTCTGGCTTCTCCCAGGATAGAAATCCAACTCGAGCCAGCCGGAGGTGAAAGCAGAGTTTACTGAAGGGAGAGAGAGAGAGAGAGAGAGAGAGAGAGAGAGCGAGCGGTGTGTACAGCGTGTCTGGAAGGCTCAGAAAGGAAAGGCAAGTCCCGTCTATTTTCCTGGGCCTGGGGTTTTACTGAGGAGGGGGTCTCAGATATGGGTCTTCTCAGGCCTCCAGGATCCAGTTAGAACAGGGGCTGGTGTTATTCCTTGGAACCACCAGGTGGGTCTTGGTGGTGAGCCAAGGGAGGGGGGCTTGGGGGGGCTCTGGATTCCACATATCACGGCTTCCTCCAGTCCTTCTCCCCTGGTCCTTCCTTAGAAGTTACACATTCTAGAGAAATCATGAACCCTCGTCCTTTACAAGGAGGACGTACCCATTATATATAATATATATTATATGTGCATTATGAGGCACGTGTAGAGTCGGGTGGGGGTGCAGGTCGTAGCAAGAAGAGAAGCCGGAGAAGGAGCAAAAAGCAGAGTTTTTAATGGAGTCCTTCAGTTTCCCTGACTCCGTGGCTTTGGTCAGATGATGTGGTCCTTCTCGTCCTTCTGGGCATTATGACGAGTAAGTGAAGATACGACTGGGCCACCAGTCTCGCTGGAGGACCCTCTGTGCCACTCCCACCCCACCTCTGCTCCCGGCGCCCGAGTCCCCGTGCAGTGGACGTGCCGGGCTGCCTGGGAGCAGGTGAGCGGCCCAGCGCAGGACTGGGAGCCCGAGGCGGGGGCTCTGTGACTGAGGGTCAGGCCGAAGGAATGTTTAAACACCGATTTTTCTTTGAGCACATGAGCCGAAGGCCAAAAGTCGAAATGACTCCCCGTCCCCCTGGCCTCAGACTTCACCAGCTTCTCCCTTCTTCCAGAGCTGCTCGCCGCAGCTGAAGCGAAAACAGACTCGAGCTGGAACCTTGCCTTTTCTTATTTAAATATGTTAGGCACCTGGTCTGCACCTGGCTTTTTCCTTTAACAATGTTGTCTTGAAAATTGCTTCTATCTACATATAAATAGTTTCCTCCTGGTTCTCTCCTCTTGATTTCTCCAGTCATTTCCAAGCAGTCTGCGGAAAAAGAATGTCTTTCCCCAGAAACAGGAGTACTCAGATACAGCCAGAAATTTCTGGGTGGTTCTAGAATTCATTTACCCACCTACCAAATTCCAAGGATCCGGGGTGAAATAATTCCCTCTTTAGGAGGATCTGCATTTCAAAAGGGGCCTCACAAGACTGTTGTACCTTAACTCCAGAAATGACTACTTGGTGAAGTTGGGGGGGGGGGCGCTCAGAGGATAGTTGCTCTTTGGGCAGAAGACTACTTATGCTGTCTCAAATCCAGGGGTTAGGGTTCAGAATCTCCGTCTATCCGGAGCTTGACCTTGTCTTCCCAAGCCAATCATGGGACTCTGAATAATAAATGTCACTCCTACTGGCAACCAACCAGCTCTCCTCCCCAGCTTCCGTCACCAGCTGGGTCTGGCAGGCCAGCAGCCACCGGCTGGGAACACCTCAGAAAGATGCTGAAAGGTCTGAGTGCTCCCCAGAGCTCCCAGGGCTGGCCGGGTAGATGCCCTCTCCCGAGCTGAGAGCAGTTCTGGGTTTATCAAGGTTTACGGGTCATACTCGAATCAGCTCTGAGCTGCAGAAGAGGTGCTTTCTCCCAGCAAATCACATGTCTCGCAGGGGGCCTTCGTCTCAGGGACATCTGACCCTCCCGTGGCTTTGGGCCGCCCCGATGCACCGATAGATTCCAGGTCCACCCACTACGCTTCTCAGTTTGGTGTAGTTTCCTGCCAGACTCACCAGCAGGAAGAGACACCAGCCACACCTGCCTAGGTAAGCGTCTTGTGGGCCAGGCAGGCTTTTGGCAAAACAGGAAGATAGCATTCTGGTTTTTACATCAGTGCCTGGTGAGTTTGGTTAGTGAGAGTCAGTCTCGCCAAAAGGATCCTCTTTGGCCCGCAGAGCTAAGGGTTGTACTGCAGATCACAGTGGTTTCCCCAGAGTGAGTGCCCGCATCGCCCTCGGAGGCCAGCGACCCTGCTGCTTGGGGGCAGTGGCTTTTCCTGGTGGGCCTTTTAGCTGGAAGCATGTTGATGAGACCGAGGCAGCAGGTTCCAGAATCTGTTAGCTTTGTGGGGAAGAAGCTCAGTTGCAGAGATTGTAGTGTCCCGGATGTGCCGTGCCCAGGTAGAAGAAAAATCAGCACACATCCGTCCCGACTGCTAACAAATGGTCAGGGCCAGCAGGTCCCCTTCCATCTAAAAAACCGCACCACCGGTGTTTCTCCTTCCAAGTTGAACTTGGCATTGTCTGGGGAGGAAAACTTTTTCCTGTACCCTCTCAGGTTCAGTTCTTGGGAACATGCAAATTAAACTGGCAAAATACAGATTTGCAAAAGGAGAGATATTTTAAAATTCACATACATACATGTGAAATCACAGAAAAATGCAAATCAAGGAAGTGGTTAGAATTTGGGGCTTTTATACCATCCCGACGGGGGGCGGGGGGAGAGAAGGGCATTAACAGGAAAACAAATGGCTTGTATTTATTTATTTACGTTATTTATTTATTTTGAGAGAGACAGAGACAGCGTGAGCAGGGGAGGGGCAGAGATAGAGGGAGAAAGAAAGAATCCCAAGCAGGCTCCGTCCGCACCATCAGCGCAGAGCCCAACGTGGGGCTCAAACTCACGAAACCATGAGATCATGACCTGAGCTGAAGCCGTGAGTTGGATGCTTAACCCACTGAGCCACCCAGGTGCCCCATCAGATGGCTTTTAGGAAAGCTACATAGGCCTTTAGGAAAATAGAAGGGAACTATGGCAGTCTTGTGACAATACCTGTTTATGTGATTTCTTATCCCAAAGCAGATTTCTCTCCCGTGGCAAGAGTCTATCTCCTGGGGAGGAGACTGGGGACAGCTGAATTCTTCTGGGAGACTCTGCTTTTAGATCCTGGGCGAACAGGAGAACCACTCCCCGTGGGAGATGCCGGATCCCTTCAGTATGAAGGCACCTCTCCTTGCCCGAAGGCCAGGCTGGCCTGCTGGCTGGGCTGTGGGGCTTGGGGCCTGGTTCAGCGTTCCTGAGACGGGCACAGGGAGCTCAGCGAGGGCGGAAGGAGAGGGGCCGTCTCCCCTGCAGAGGCTGTGCAGGGCTGGAGGGAAGGGCCGACTCACTGTGGTGATCAAGGGCGCGTGTAAGAGCACAGAGGGCCAGGGTCAAATCCAAATCCTAGGTCTTTGGGCAAGATTCTCAACGTGTCTGGGCTTCGTTTTTCTACTTGGGTAAAAACCCTCACAGGGTCGTAGTGAGGTTAAGATGAGTTAATGCATCTAAAGAACAGGATACAGAGCCGGGCACATAGCAAGTGTTCAGTTAATTGGGCCAACTTCTCTAGACTCCAGGGACACGGCAGCGAGCAAAGCACACCCCTGCTCTCCTGGGTCTTCCATCCTGGAGTGGATCCCATTAAACAAAGCGGTACAGGCCCTCATCACATGGCCGTGTGCACCAGGAGAGAAGGAAGCAGGTGAGAGGCAGAGAGGGAGACCCGAGGGCTGGTGTGGATGGTCAGGGAAGAGACATCTGAGCAGGGACCAGAATGACGTGGTTTCGTAGGAACTATGATTCAGTTTCATTGCTGTTCCTCCTGCATGTTCCCTTCATTGTTCCTTCTTGTGCCTGAGTCTCAACTGGCCTGCGATTGGGGGACTACGTTCCCACCTCAGGTGAGCCCGTGGCCTCCTCTCCAGGATCGTTTCTGGGGGTGGAGTTAGTGGGGCGGCGCACCTGTGGGCCCCAGGTTCCGAATGTGAGTTAGGGTGGTGGGTTTCTTCCACTCATGTGTACCTCCCAGTTCCACAGGGCCAGAAGACACGGGGTGGGGGGTGCCCCCTCCGGGAGCAGAGCCTAAATCCACATCCCACCCCCTACCTTGTCTGGAGGAGCAGTTGTGCCGGGAAAGGGCCAGCTGCATGGCTGCAGGGCAAGGCTGAGCTGCTAGAACCAGAATAGAAGGGCTAAATTTAAACCATGTCTGGAGGCTTCAGGGAGCCAGCGGCCTGTGGGCCCTGGGGTGGCTCCGTCCTCTCCCTCCCCCTCCCTTCTGCCTCCTCCCCCTCCGTCTTCCCCACACCCTCCTCTTACCCTCTTCCCCTCTCCCGCCTCTCCCCTCCCTCCTCCCCCATCCCTCCTCCTCCCCACTTCCCCCATCCCTCCCCCCTCCTCCATTCTCTCCTCCCTCTCAGAATGGAAACTGTTTCTTTCCTGGCTGCCAAGAGCTGGTTTCCTCCCAAGGAAATAATGTCTCACCACAGCTGAGCCCAGCTCTGGCCCCTGGAATTTCCCTGCAGTGGAGAAACTCCCGCTGGCCGAGCTGTTGGGAGATGGGCCACGCCTAGAGCCTGCTGGTGCACAACCAGAGGGGGACACGCCCAGAGACACACAAAGGAGTAAACAGAAACAGAAACGGGCTGGGAAAACCTGGGGGGGGGAAGGGGACACCTTAGGATCAGGTTCTAGTCCAACTCTCTCCACCTCCCTGTGAGGCATGAGCAAATCCTCTCCTTTTCTGAACTCATTTTCCCCCTCCTTAACATTAGAATAGATCTCTTAAGAATCAAAATAGAGCAGGGGTGACTGGGTGGCTCAGTCGGTTAAGCGTCCAGTTTCGGATCAGGTCATGATCTCGTGGTTTGTGGGTTTGAACTCTGCGTCGGGCTCTGTGCTGACAGCTCAGAGCCTGGAACCTGCTTTGGATTCTGTGTCTCCCTCTCTCTCTGCCCCTGCCCCGCTCACACTGTCTCTCTCTCTCTCTCTCTCTCTCTCTCTCTCTATATATATATATATATATATATATAAAATAAATAAATGTTAAAAAAATAAAAAAGGAATCAAAACAGAACAGAACTCTAAAGGAATCAACCTAGAAAGTGCTTTGATTATTTCAAAGATGTCTCTTTCTTTGTTCAAAATATTTTTAAATTCCTTTTGTTTTTTCTCTCTGAAAAATCCCTTTAAGGACCAGCGTCAGGCACTCCTAGGTCTCTGCCTTGTTACTTTTCCAGACGGTTCAGTTTTGCCTAGAGGGATCGCTGCCCAGGAGGCTTGGGGCTGGTTCCAAATGCTGAGTTCAGAAGGTTTCTGCAAGGACTGTGCAGAGGGAGCCCGGTGCCTCGCGGTTGCAGAATTCCCCCGATGCCCAAGGCCGGTCCCCACAGAGGGACAGCAGCCCCCGGGGGAGCCCTGAACCCGCAGCCACAAGCAGCGCCCTGCTAGAGTCTTACACAGCCCGACACTCACACACAGAGGGTCTGCACGCACACGGCCCAATGGAAATTTCTAGTTTCAGCCACAGCATCTAGAGGCAGCAGTTTGGGAGAAGCCCAGCCACACACCGCTCGTGTATTTGTGCATGTGTCACTGAGGCCAGACTCAGGCTGTCCCAGACCTGATCATGTGGGGAGGCCGCAGCTCAGACCCCCTCCAAGCGGGCTGTGCCCTAGACTTTAGCAACAGAGCGAGCCCTAAGGGACACACCCAGAAACACAGGGTTGCCTGGGAACAGAATGCCAAGTCCAGACATACACCCTCGCTGGGCTGACACACTTATACTGTTTCCACTCCTCGGGCAGGATCGCACAAAGCCGGCTGCCCCAGGCGCACCCTCTTGACACCAAAACCTGCCTTCATTCAGAGGCGTACCTGGGTGGCTCTCTTAAGCGGCAGATTTCGGATCAGGTCATGATCTCCCAGTGTGAGTTCGAGCCCCATATTGGACTCCTCACTGAAAACGCGGGGCCTGCTTCGGATTCTCTCTCTCCCCCTCTCTCTGCTCCTCCCCCATGCACATGCACACATTCTCTACCTCAGAATTAAAAAAAAAAATCAAACAGCTGTGCAGCTAAAGATCCTGCTATCCGCACCCCAAATGCTTACCGGATTGAGAGAGAGAGAGTGCTGAGAAACCCCCCAAAACTTCCACTCACACTCAGTCACACACGCACTCGTTTGAGTGGTCAGAGCCTAGTCTCATCACGTCTCCTTGTTTCCTCTAGGAAAAACGTTGGCTTTTCCATTTTAAGCAGCCAGTGACCAAACAGTCTATTTCTGTAACTTCTTAGTATCAGCCAGAGACTGTTCTTTTGAAATGTCTACAGTAAGTCAGGAAGAATGCTTCTGACCTTTGTTTTCCAAATTCAATGATGCAAAACACGAAACACAATGTGAAAATTCAGAGGACAAATTTTTTATGGGTTTATTTATTTATTTATTTATTTATTTTGAGGAGGGCAGGGCAGAGAGAGAAGGAGAGAGAATCCCAAGCAGGCTCGGGACTGCCAGCCTGGAGCCGGATGTGGGGCTCCAACTCACAAACCGTGAGAGCGTGACCTGAGCTGAAGTCAAGAATCAGATGCTTACCGGACTGAGGCGCCCCTCAGAGGACGGTCTTTAAAATTCACAGACTAGGGGCGCCTGGGTGGCTTAGTCAGTTAAGCGGCCAACTTGGGCTCAAGTCATGATCTCGCGGTTTGTGGGTTCGAGCCCCGCATCAGGCTCTGTGCTGACAGCTCAGAGCCTGGAGCCCGTTTCATATTCTTTGTCTCCCTCTCTCTCTGATGCTCCCCTGCTCAGGCTGTCTCTGTCTCTCAAAAATAAATAAAAAACATTAAAAAAAAATCACAGACCAACCATGATTGAGGGTTTTTCAGCTTTTTGTAGGAGAAAAGCAAGTTTACTGACTTTAGTGACTTAAAATTGGAACTTGGGAAACAGGAAAACAACTTTGGAGTCTTTGTAAAGTGAGCAACAGGAAAAGGCAGCACCCCTCCCTTCTCAGGGATGGGTAAACTGAGGACACACCTTTGACCTGGTTTCCCCAGCCACCCAGATCCAGGTCCATCTGACCTTGGTTCTGTAGAACTTCCGGGGTGGTGGTTGGACAGGCTGTCTGGTAGACAGCTGTGTCTTCACTTGAGTTCAAGGACAGCCCCCTGTGTATGTTCTTTTCCCTTCTCTGGATGTTTCAGACCCTGTGTTGGCTTTTAAGAAGAGATAGTCGGCTGGGGCACCTGGGTGGCTCAGTTGGTTAAGCGTCCGGCTTCAGCTCAGGTCATGATCTCACGGTTCGTGGGTTCGAGCCTCGCATCGGGCTCTGTGCTGACAGCTCAGAGCCTGGAGCCTGTCTTCAGATTCTGTGTCTCCCTCTCTCTCTGACCCTCCCCTGCTTACGCAGTCTCTCTCTGTCTCTCAAACAACAACAAAAACCGGAAGGTGAGATAGTCAGGTCTTCTGGCCACAGCATTTTCCTGCTTCCGGTTCCATCACCAGACACGACCAACCTAGAGACATTCCTCACATCTGTACACGGGGTCTGGCTAGGCCTTCCCCTGCCTTACGGATCCTTCCTTCCTCTGTCCCTTTCCCCTTTGCCTTTCCTTCCCTCCTCTCTCCAGCCCTCTCTCCACCTCTGACAGGAATCCCAGTGTGAACGTGGATCAGCTATCTTCCGTGAAGAGGGATCTTGCCCCACTCGGCCTCTCCTTCCGGAGGTTACATCATCTCCCTCCCTCCATATTCCTTTCTATTCTTACTATTATACAGTAGCTCCCCCCCTTATCTGTGGGGCGTACTTACCAAGACCCCCAGTGGATGCTTGAAACTGTGAGTAGTACCAAACCCTATATATGCTCTTTCCTGTACATATGTACTTATGACTCGTTTTATATGTTTAATTTTTTTTAATGTTTTTTATTTATTTATGAGAGACAGAGAGAGACAGTGTGAGCAGGGGAGGGTCAGAGGGAGAGGGAGACACAGAATCTGAAGCAGGCTCCAGGCTCTGAGCTAGCTGTCAGCACAGAGCTCGATGCGGGGCTTGACCCACGAACCGTGAGATCATGACCTGAGCCGAAGCTGGACGCTTAACTGATTGAGCCGCCCAGGCGCCCCTGAGTTTAATTTATAAATTAGGCACAGTAAGAAATTAACCACAATAACTGATAATAGAACAAGTATAAAAATATGCCACAACTTGAAAAATATATATGTACCATAATAAAAGTTATGTGGATGTGATCTCTCTCCTTCAAAATGTCTTACTGTACTGGGCTCACCCTTCTTGTGATGAGATGAGATGATCAAAAGCCTACGTGATGTGGGTGCGCCAGGGGGGCTCAGTCGGCTGAGCGGCCGACTTCGGCTCATGATCTCACGGTTCGTGGGTTCGAGCCCCATGTCGGGCTCTGTGCTGACAGCTCAGAGCCTGGAGCCTGCTTGGGATTCTGTGTCTCCCTCTCTCTCTGCTTCTCCCCTGCTCATGCTCTTTGTCTCTCTCTCAATAATAAATAAATATTTTTAAAAATTAAAAAAAAGTCTACGTGGTGAGAGGAGGTGAGCTGAATGACACAGGCGTTGTGACGTTAGCGTTAGGCTACTCTTGACCTTCTGACGTTATGTAGGAAGGAGGGCCACTTCGCCCCAGGCCACGGTTGACTGGGTAATGAGACCCCAGAAAATGAAATCACGGAGGAAGGGGGACCATGGTACCTCATTACCTGAAGTATTGATGAGTACCTCCTTCAAGACAGAAATAGAAATAAACCTAAAAAAAGCCTACTAGACTTAAAAATTTTGAGTTTATTTATTTTCTTTAGTAATCTCTACACCCAATGTGGGGCTTGAACTCATGACGTCGAGATCTAGTTGCATGCTCTTCCAACTGAGCTAGGCAGGTGCCCCTGGACTTACTTTTTTAATGAAAAATTTCTATATGTCTAAAACTACAAGCAAAATAAATTTATTAAAAAATTTTTTTAAAGTTTATTTATTTTAAGAGAGGGAGAGAGAACGAAAGAAAGGCAGAGAGAGGGAGAGAGAGGACCCCAAGCAGGCTCCGTGCTGTCAGCACAGAGCCCGAAACAGAGCCCAACTCGGGGTCACAGTCTCGAATTGTTAGGTGATGACCTGAGCTGAAATCAAGAGTCAGACACTTGATCAGCCGAGTCACCCAGGCGCTCCACAAGCAAAGTGTATTTATTTATTTACTTAAAAAAATTTTTTTTAATGTCTTTTATTTATTTTTAGAGACAGAGAGAGACAGTGCGAGCAAGGGAGGGTCAGAGAAGAGGGAGACACAGAATCAGAAGCAGGCTCCAGGTTCTGAGCTGTCAGCACAGAGCCCGACGCGGGGCTCAAACCCACGAACTGGTGAGATCATGACCTGAGCCGAAGCCGGCCGCTTAACCGACTGAGCCACCCAGGCGCCCCAAACAAAGTGTATTTAAAGGCAAAAGACAAATGTGGAGAATACATTTTCCAGACTTACGTGGCAACAGAGGTAAATATCCTCAACATCAAAGGAATGTTATAAAGCATATGGCCCCAAAAAGATAGACGGATGATGTGAGCAGGCAGAGGAATCAAAACAATGAGACAAATGAAATAGAAAATGTTTAACCTCCTTAATATAAAGAAGTCAAAATAAAAACCATTTAAAATAACATTTCCTCTTATTACCATCATATTATAGCAAATCAATATGCACTGTTGGGCAGGGGCTTTCTCCTGAATTATTTCTAGAAATGCGAAATAACTGGAAGAAGCTTTTCGGAGAGAAATCAAGCCTTAAAATTACAAGTATCTTCTGACCTGTCACTTCCACCTCTCCAAGTTATCTGGAAGGAATCTTTACAGTGTCCAAAATAGACACTTCGAAAATGCTCATTGCAGTACTGTTGCTAAAAGAAAAAAAAGTGTTTCTAATTTTTTCCTCTTTTTCATGATTGTAGACCCACGATTGTATTGCTTTTTTTTCTTAAGATTTTTTTTTAAGGTTGATTTATTTATTTTGAGAGAGGGAGAGAAAATGTGAGCAGGAGAGGGATAGAGAGAGAGAGAGAGAGAGAGAATTCCGAGCAGTCAGCATAGAGCTCAACATGAGGCTTTATTTAACTCACAAACTGGGAGATCTTGACTTGAACCAAAATCAAAAGTCGGACACTCAGCTGACTGAGCCACCCAGGTGCCCCTTGAGATTTTTTTTAAAGTAATCTCTACACCCATGAGGCTCGAACTCACGGCCCTGAGAGGAGTTGTAGGCTCTAGCAACTGAGTCAGCCAAGCCCCGCCCCCTCACCTGTTTTATGTTATATAATTTTTTTAATGTTTATTTATTTCTGAGAGAGAGATAGAGCATGAAGAGGGGAGGAGCAGAGAGAGAAGGAGACACAGAATCTGAAGCAGGCTCCAGGCTCTAAGCTGTCAGCACAGAGCCCGATGTGGGGTTCGAACCCACGAACTGTAAGATCTTGACCTGAGCTGAAGTCGGCCACCCAACCAACTGAGTCAGCCAAGCCCAGCCCCTCACCTGTGTTATGTTATATTTATTTACGGTCTGAACATGCCAGGCTGGAATGTTATTTTGTGTTTCACTACCTTACTAAAAACTGCAGTTGATGAGAAATATTCTGGGGTGACTGGCTGGCTTAGTCAGTAGAGCATGCAACTCTCGATCTTGGGGTTATGATTCTGGGCCCCACACTGGGTATAGAAATTACTTAAAAATAAAATTAAAAAAAAAAAAAAGAAAGAAAAGAAATATTCTGAGCTAGGGTGAGTCTGAGAGTTAACTCAGCCCATCCCTGGTCCCGGGACCCATGGAAGGGTTTTTCCCGTCAGTTCTTCATTCTGAGTGTGCGGGACCTTGGGTTGAGTGAGGTTGTGGAAGTGGGTAGGGACGCCGTGTGGAGGGAAGTTGGCAGAAAAGCAGGAGGGAGGCCCTTGGGAAGGCGCTTGCAGGTTGGGTTACGGGTAACCGGAGCCATGGTGCGGAACCCTATGTCTGGGGCAGAAGTCCTCTATAGGAGGAGAGGGTGTCAACAGATTGCCTCAGGGTCCATGTGCCGCCCCGTCATCCACCTGCCGTTGCCATGGCAAGGGGCTGTCCCAGGCCTCCTGGGTGAAGGTCTCTTGGAAGGAAAATCGACCTGGAGGATACGAACACCCTTTGACGGAAAGGTTGTCACATCACCCGAACCATCCTCTGTGGGTTGACCGAGCTCCCCAGTGTGGCTCAGGCCTCTCTAGGGATCCTGCCCCCCCAGGAGCGCTGCGTGCTCAAGGTGGCCGAGAAAGCAGATTTACCTCGTGAAACTGAATACAGGAAACCTCATTTAAAATGGAGTTGGGAGGCGCCTGGGTGATTCCAGTCAGCTAAGTGTCTGACTTCAGCTCAGGTCATGATCTCACAGTTTTGGGGGGCCGGATCCTCTGACCCCGGCTTCTCTCTGCCCCTCCCCCACCTCTAAAATAAATACACATTAAAAAAAAATCTTAAAAAAACAATCCCGGGTTTCAGCACCAAAAAAAATAAATAAATAAATAAAATAAAAATAAATAAAATGGAGTTGGTGGCAGGGGGCACCTGGCTGGCTCAGTTGGTATCACAAGTGACTCTGGATCTCGAGGTCCTGAGTTCGGGCCCCACCTTGGGTGCAGAGATTACTTAAATAAATATAGGGGCGCCTGGGTGGCTCAGGCAGTCGAGCATCCAACTCTTGATTTCAGCTCAGGTCACGATCTCACAGTTTGTGGGGGTCAAGCCCCATATCAGGCTCTGTGCTGAGCATGGAGCCTGCGTGGGATTCTCCATCTCTCTCTCTCTGCCTCTCCCCTGCTCGCACTCGCTCTTTCTCTCTCAAACTATATAAACTTGAAAATAAATAAATATATAGAGTCGGTTGAAACACGAGGGAGTTCCAGAGCCCCTGGCAGGCTTCCTGACTCGGGTGAGGGTGGGGGCGCTGTCCGTGCCTTCAACGTGCCTCCCAGGGGCCTGACGCACCTGATCGGCAGCTCCTCAGCCACCAGCCCCTCTCCAGCAGGGTCCTTGCTGTGGCCTGGGGGGCTGGCAGCCTTGAAGGCCTGTTACCCGTTCCCTTCACTCCTTCAGCTTTGCCCCCTGAGGCCCCGATGCTTGGTCAAACCCAGGAACCCTATCGTACCCCATCAGTGAATCTTACACCTGTCTGCCACTTTTCTGAACAGCTGACGATACTCAGAGGGCTTAATATATTTTTAATGTTTATTTATTTATTTTTGAGGGAGAGGGAGGGAGAGAGAAAGAGAGAGAGAGAGAATGTTTGTGAGCAGGGGAGAGGCAGAGAGAGAAAGAGAGGGAGAATCCCAAGCAGGCTCCACACTGTCAGTGCAGAGCCCGATGCTGGGCTCCAACTCACGAATGGTCACGATCAGACCTCACGGCCTGAGCCACCCAGGCGCCCCACTGGGTTTAATATATTTAAATTTATTTTTAATCTCAAGTCTACAGGAGCATATCAGTACCGGAAAACCATTCGGTGACCCACACGGAGTGAATGAAGCCTCTTGATCCTCCCTTGCCCCCCACTCCCACAGCAGGCTGACTCTGGGTGGCTGGGGTGGCGTGTCCTGTCAGATGCTCGTCCATGGATTTCTCACCTAATTTCCAGATCTGGAAACATCATTCTGCCCACCCAAGATCACTCCTCCGCCTGTGCCATGTTCTGGACCCTGCAGCCTCCTCCACAGCCTTTGGCCTCCACTCCCCCACCGCCCCCCTGAACTTCTTCCCCCCAAGACCCCCCCCCCCACCTATACATGCACACAAATATACCCAGATGTTTCTTTTCCTGAAAACAAGTCTTTCTGGATCCTTCCATGCCTTTAACCCCCTCTCCTATCAGTCTCTCTTCCAGCCAACTTCTTTAACGAATGGCTCCCTTGGCCAGACTTCACTCCTGTACCCATCAGGCCTCAGGAAGTAGCCCCCTGCTGAACTCCCCTAGGAGGGCCTGCCCCCCTGCAGGAGAGTTCTGGCCTTGGAGGGGGCCTGGCCATCCAGCATCCGGGTCTCCACTCCCAGGCAAAGCCCCTACACTGGCCAGCCCCCGGGCGGTCCACACAGCCTAGGCAGGAGAGAGTGAAAGGGCCGGGGAGCCTTGGGGGGGCTCCTCACCCAGTGCTCACGTTCCTCTCTGTAGTCACCTCAGATTTCTGTGGGCTTCTGGCCGCTTTTCCTTCCAGGGAGGGAGGACGAGCTGCGGAAATTCTCCCGGATGTGGCTCACCCCTGTGGGGCGTGTTCTGACAACCAGAGCTTCCAGAAACTCCAGGGCCCACAGGAGGTGGGCACACGGCTCAGTCTCTTAAGTGCAGAGGTGGGGGTGAGGAGGGCTCCTCAGTAGCTCACCGGCCTCTGGAGGAGAAACAGGAAGACAGGGCTGAGGCTTTACTGCTCTTCTCCAGCCTCCTATCTCGAAAGAAAAGCAAAGGAACTTCTGAATGACAAAACAATGCCCCCCAAACATTGTGTTAGTTTCTGTTGCTGCTATACCAAGTTATCACCAATTCACTGGCTTAAATCACAGATTTACTCCCTTACAGTTCTGGGGGTCAGAGTCCAACAACAAGATGCTGACAGGGCTGCATTTCTTCTGGAACGTCGGGGAAGAATCTGTTTTCTAACCTCTTCTGGCTTCTAGGGGCTGCCTGCCTTCCTTGGCTAGTGGCCTCTTTTTCCATCTTCAAAGTACAGCCCTCCAACCTCTACATCCATGATCACATCTCCTCTCTCTGACTAACTCTCCTGCCTCCTTAAGCACCCTGGTGATCACATTGGGCCTGGGATAATTCCGGATAAACTCCCTATTTCAAGATCCTTAACTCAGGGCGCCTGGGGAGCTCAGGCAGTTAAGCATCCGGGTTCGGCTCAGGTCATGATCTCACGGTTCGTGAGTTTGAGCCCTGGGTCTGGCTCTGTGCTGACAGCTCAGAGCCAGGAGCCTGCTTCGGATTCTCTGTCTACTTCTCTCCTGGTCGTGCTCTGTCTGTCTGTCTGTCTGTCTCTCTCAAAAGTAAATAAACAACAAAAAAAAAGATCCTTAACTTACTTATATCTGCAAGGTCCTGTTTACCATAGGAGGTAGAATGTGCATGGATTCTAAGGATTAGGACACGGAGGGACATCTCTGGAGCCATTATGCAGCCGACAAGTATAAAGTGTAATATAGATGGACATCTGTAGACAGACACTGAGATTAGACAGATGCTAATATTTTGCCTTCTTTTCTTTAGATCTTTTATTTACTTATTTATGTTTAAGAGATAAAGCTCTACAAAAATAGCTAAAGCCCTACGCGGCTTTCCTTCCTTCTCTCCTTCAAGGTCACCACTTCCCTGAGGTTGGTGGAAATCACCCCCATGTATGTTTCTGTCCTCGGTACTTATTATAAATACATAAAAAATATTTTTTAATGTTTATTTTTGAGAGAGAGAGAGACAGACAGACAGAGACAGAGCACAAGCCAGGGAGGGACAGAGAGAAAGGGAGACAGAATCTGAAGCAGGCTTCAGGCTCTGAGCTGTCAGCACAGAGACCAACGTGGGGGCTCGAATCCACGAACTGTGAGATCATGACCTGAGCCGAAGTTGGCCGCTTAACCGACTGATCCACCCAGGCGCCTCTAAAGATTTTATTTTTAAGTAATCTCTACACCCAGTGTGGGGCTTGCACTTAAAACTCTGAGATCAAGAGTCGCATGCTCTACTGACTGAGCCAGCCAGGCGCCCGAGTGCATTTTTAAACGGAAGAGTACCATTTGTATGTGTTTTGAAACTTCATGTAAAAGGAATCACTGTGTGTACCCTATTGCATCCTGCTTTTCTCATGCAATATGTTTTTGGGCTTCTACATGTTGATACATGAAGATCTAGTTCATTCACTTTAACTGCAGGATAGAATGCCTCCCATGAGCAAGAGTGCATTTTGTCCTTTCTTTTGCCTAGAGACAGATTGTTTTCACTGTTTTTGCAAATACAAGCAGTGCTTCAAAAAAATAGCTTTGTGATTGTTTTCTGGAACACCTGTGCCCAAGACCACCGTGGGGGTGCCCCCAGGAGCAGCACGGCTGGGGCCCGGGTACGGACAACTTCGGCTTCCTGAGAGCACTGCCATGAGGTCCCAGGGCACCTGCCAACAACAGGGTTTAAAAATACCCATTTCCCACATATCCTCAGCATCTGGTATTTTCAGATTTACTCTTTTTTAGGATTCATTTTCCTTACCCATTTTCCAATCTGTTCTGTTCTCAAGCTTCTTGAATGTTCTGCAGCAGCAACCTTTCCCCCATCTTGACCCTGAACGACAAAGGCACTCAGCACCCTCTGTGCTCTGTGTGTCCACTCCATCCCTCCAATTCTCTCTGAGTCCCCTGCTCCAGCCAGCCCTCTGCCCGGGCTGAGCTGCGTTTGGGCCAGTCCCAGAAGAGCTATCCCTAGTGTGGTTCTGAAGCTCTCTGCTCGGCCCACAGAACGCTGTGGAATGTGCCGAGGGGGTCTCCTGGCAGATGGAAGCCTGCGTTACTGCCCCTCAGCCTAAGCGGATGAGGCAAGTCCCATCCTGGCAATGTGAACAATTCCTCAGTCCTGAACTCCCCCCAGACACATGCTTGTCTACGTGTCCCCGAGGGTTCTGAAACATACCTGCCAATGAGCCGAACTGCATGCTGGAACGTGGCCGCGCGGAGGAAGAAATCCAAAGACTGTGCCCTTTCTTCCTCTTTTCTCGATCAGCCTGTGGCTTTTAGACACCAAAGCTTGGGTTCTAAGTTTTAACACCCCCTTCCCCACGGCCCCAATCCAACGACGGTGGTGGGCTAACTATCCTGAGCTGCCTCAGCACAGGGAAGTCATCTCTGAGTTACCTGGCCCTCCTAACGATCGTTTCTCCCTGAGATGGCCTTGTCCTCCTGTGTGGACGGTGAGCCGAAGGCGTTTCTCAGCCGTGTGATCCAGCCTCAGAGTCTCCTGAACGTTGTATATTCCTGTTAGCTGCACGCACCCATCTTATGTGCTCCCAAATTCCTATTAGCAACGGCTTTGCCTAAGATACATATATATCCCTGGCAACGACGGGGCCTGAAGGGTTGTATCCCAAAGGGGATCCGCCACATGCTTCCAGGGGAACCCCGAGTGCCGCGGGGGCGTCGTCCACAGCCTCCTGTTGGACAAGTATGGCGGGGGCCACATCCACGGCTCTTTAGACCCTTGACGTCTTAGCGTTTGGAGTGAAACGCTTCTCAGTTCCAGGCATAAGATGGAGGCTTTGGGAGGGACTCCGTTCCCACAAACTTAAGTCTGTGGTACTAGTGCTCAATATGGGTCCCCTTCTCTATTCCTGGGATTCAGGCACAGGAGGGGTTCACAGAGGCCAGCACAGCACGAGGCCCCTTCGGGACCCCATTTCCACTGTCCGTGAGAAGCAGCTTTCCAGGGACTAACCCAGACCCACAGAGCCCAGGGGGGCCCAGCTGTGATGATCACCTTTCTGACAAAGACTGCGGGAAGCTCAGAATGTCTGACAGCGGGGCCAGGGGGCAGGGGTGGGGGGGAGGGGCAGCCAACCGCACAGGGAATCACCCAGAAATCCAGGGAGCTGAGACCTCTTCTCAAATGCTTGTTTTCCAAAAAACCAATGTTTCTTAATGGAGCTCAGAGGGAGTCATGGGCAGTAATCAAACTGAGTCATCTGGGGGATTCTCAGGGCTGGTTGTCCAGCTGCTGAAGAGGACCGAGGAAGCCCGAGGTCACACGCTTGCATGTGACATCGCTCATCCGGCTCCTCTCTCCAGGATTTTAGATTCCTCAATTCTCTGGAGCTGGGAAGTTTGATCAACCCTCTGAAGTTTTTCTTTTTTTAAGTTTGTTTGTTTGTTTAGAGAGAGAGCACGAGCTGGATAGGGGCAGAGAGAGACGGAGAGAGAGAGAGAGAGAGAGAGAGAGAAGATCTAAGCAGGTTCTGTGCTGATAGCAGAGTGCCCGACACAGGGTTCGAACTCACGAACTGTGAGATCACGACCTGAGCTGAAACCGGGAGTCTGATGCTCAATGCAGTGCACCACCCAGGTGCCCCGCAAATTTGTGTTCTTCGGAAATGACATCTCACCAATTCGATTCTTAAACCTCTCACCTCATCGTTTGCCTGATGACCCTTCATGGCTTTCTGCCCCACGCTTCTCAGTGACAGACTCTCCCCACCTACTGTCATCTGTGAGGAACGGATGGGTTGACACATCCACCCCACTGTGCTTGCTGGCCTTGGCTTCATCTCCCCGGGAAGCAGGTGCAGGACAGAGTGAGAGTCACAGGATTCCATGGCTGTTGAATGGTGCACACTTGACCTTGCAGAGCGGGGGCGGGCTCTCAGCCTTAGCTGATCATGCCTATTTCTTAACTCCGCATTCACCGATACCACGTTGGCATCTTGAAATCATGGTGGGAGTATTTACACCATGAAAATTGGCAAACGGTACAATCAGGGCTTTGTGTTTGGTGGGGAGGGGACAGTGGTGAGGCGAGGCGAGTCCGTAGAAATGTCTGGAAGAAACAAAAATTTCCAAAATTAGTTACCTGTGCAGCATGGAACTGAAGAACACAGGTTCTGGAGAGACCTCCCCTCCTTCTAAATTTTTTTTTGTTATGTGCATAACTATTTTTTTAAAGAGACTTTTCTTTTTTTAAGAACAAAGACTTCCTGCTGTGTTTATTAATCCCACACCATCAGCTGGAAACTGCCTGGGCCCAACGGCCTGACTGGGGAAGAGATCAGAGCCTGGAGCGCTGTCTTCACTGCGCCTCGGTGGAGTGACTTCCTGGGACTGGGGTTTGGGGTCGGGCACTCGCAGGGTGCGGCAGCGGGCAGTCCTTCTGGAACCTCATGCCAAGTCTGGGGGGCGGGGAGGAGAGTCAAAATAATGCCAGGCCCCCAGCCAAGACGTCAGGCCAAAATTCGGGTCACCAAATTCCAAGGATGAAGTGGAAAAATGAGTCCTGAAGACAGGACACCCAATCCGGTCCCGCTCTAGGGAGGCTGGGGCCACAGACCTGACAGACGGGGACCTTTCACAGGAGGGTCTCTGAGATTATGGGGCTGAGGCGCAACTTTTTAGGCCATGCCTGAGGCCATCTCCTCTGCAGCTTAAGTTAAGAGGACATCGGCTCTGGCCAGGAGGGAAGGAGGGTGCATCAGGGCAGTGAGGAAACAAGTAGGAACTGGTCCTTCAGCACGGGGGGGGGGGGGGGAAGGCTCCCCAAGACTCCCCAGGGAGGCCACAGGCTCTGCCAAGCAAGTTCCAGCTAATGGAGCAGAACTCGGCCAGCCCCAGGAAGCTCTTTCGACTCCAGAGAGGAGCCCTTGAAGCCCTGGTCCGGTGTCTGGGGGTGGAGTGGGAGCCGCCACCGCAGGATGTGGGGAGTGCCTTGGACACTCCAGGTAGAGCTAATGGGGTTGGGCATGCGCAGAGTGCAGCAGCGGGCAGTCCTCTGGAACCTCTGGAACCAGGTGCAAGGCAGGCCATGGCCAGAAAACTCCATCAAATACATAGCAAGATGCAGGATCTGGAGGGAGCCCCAGGACAGGCTTCTAGGTCCCCTCTGATGGGGGGGGTGGGGGGAGAAGTGGGGGACTCAGGGCAGCCTCCCATCCTTCCCTGAGGGCCAGGACGCTTGGGGAAGGAGACTCTCCAGGAACCGGAAACCATGGGGCCAAACCTTTGCCTAGGATGGCCAGGGAGTTGGGGGAGGGGGCCCGGGGGAAGGGATAGAGTGGGCGCTCCTCTAACAACAGCCAAATGCCACAGCCTGTGTCCTCCGGGGTCCTCAGACACTTCCAAATTCAGCCTGACAGCAGGGGTGGCACCCTTTGAAGTTTTGACCCCACCTTATAAACACCCAGCAGGGGGGCGCCTGGGTGGCTCAGGTCAGATCTCACGTTCGTGGGTTCGAGCCCCGCGTCAGGCTCTGTGCTGACAGCTAGCTCGGAGCCTGGAGCCTGCAACCTGCTTCTGGTTCTGTGTCTCCTCCTCTCTCTGCCCCTCCCCCTCTCATGCTCTGTCTCTCTCTGTATAAAAAATAAATAAAAAATTTAAAAAAAATTATAAAAAAAAAATAAACACCCAGCAGGGGCGCCTGGGTGGCTCAGTCGGGTAAGCATCTGACCCTTGGTTTCGGCTCAGGTCATGATCCCATGGTTTCATGAGTTCGAGCCCTGCATCAGGCTCTACACTGACAGTGCTTTAAGGATTCTCTGTCTCCCTCTCTCTTTCTGCCGGTCTTCTGCTCATGCATCTCTGTCTCTCTCAAAATAAATACACTTAAAAATAATAAACACCTAGCAGTAGTGCCAGGCAACAGGGGCTAACAGGGCCACGTCTTGATCCCCTTTCTTTTTATTTTATTTATTTAAGAAAAACCATCTTTTAAAAGTTTTTATTTATTTTTGAGAGCGAGAGAGACAGAGCGCGAGTCAGGATGCGGCACAGAGAGAGAGGGAGACACAGAATCCGAAGCAGGCTCCAGATTCTGAGCTGTCAGCACAGAGCCCGATGCGGGGCTCCAACTCACAGACCGTGAGACCATGACCTAAGCCAAAGTCGAACACTTAACCGACTGAGCCCCCCAGGCGCCCTGGCCCCCTTTCTTTTTAACTTGCTGCGAACATCAAACAATTTTTAGATAAATTAGATGCATACACTTCCTATCACAGGCTTAGCAGATCCCTACCTCCCCATACTGCGGAGCCTTGAACAACCTTAAAATGCCGCTAATCTGTTAATGACAGTCAGTCCCCAAAGCCCTATATCAATTACAGGTAAATGAAGTCTGTTTCTCCTGACATTTGCTGCTGACAAGTTGAGTGTTACATTACCAAATCATAATATGCAACTGATTTCAGCTATTTGGGAACCTATTTGACAGTTAACTCACCCCTCAAAAAGGCTCATGAGGCCAGGAACGCATCATGAGGTACCAGAGGAAGGCACGAAGAGCCTCAGTGGCACACTTAACCAGGACGAACTTAACAGCTGCTGGGTTTGCTGAGTGCTGAGGATGCACTGGCCTTAGGTGGAGGAGAGGCTGGGCCCAGGACTGAGGGCCCAAGGCCCCAAGGACAGCTCTGTGCTATATTTGTGACAGTATCTCTTGCACCTAACGGGAGGCCTAGCACTTAGTAGGTGCTCAGTAAAAAATCAGAAATGAATAATACAATATGACGCCTTTGATAACAAAGGTTTGAGGGGGCGCCTGGCTAGCTCAGTTGGTTAAGCATCCAACTCTTGATTTTGCTCAGGTCATGATCTCAAAGGTTCGTGGGTTTGAGCCTCACATAGGGCTCTACACTGGCAGCACCGAGCCTGCTTGGGATTCTCCCTCTGCCATCCCCCGCCCCCCACCTGCTCTCTCTCTCTCTCTCTCTCTCAAAATAAATAAACATTAAAAAATTAAAACAAAAAACCCATAAAGATTTGGGAAATCAAGGAAGTGGTTAATGCTGCTAGGGAATTAACGCTTTGTAGAAGAGGCTGCCGGTGAATTGGTCCTTGAAATGGAGCAGTCAGTGAGCAGAGAAGGGAGAAGAGGCACACGGTGAAGGAGGGCAGTGAAAGAGAGGGGGCGCTGTAGCGAGAGGTCAAGCAGGAAGTGAGGCGGGATGCGGGGGGATCTTGAACTGCAGGTGGATCCAGGCCTTTCAGACTCTGCACTCCGTTCACAGATTCTACTGTCGGTGTGACAAATTCTTAGGCTCAGGAGCCAAGATGCCTCTTCAGAAACATTACTTTCCTTTTCGCAGATGGTGAAACCATGTTGGGTTTCCTTTCTCACCTTGGCTGCCTGGAAGCTCCTGAAATGCTCCCTTCCTTATCACTTTTTGTATCCCGTAATATTACCAAGGCAGGATATTTCACCTAATCCTGAATTCGTTCTCTGTTGTTGTATACATAACAGCAAACGTAGTATCTCAAAACGGTACACATTTATCATCTTGCAGGTTCTCACAGAAGTCCAGACAAGGCTTACCTGAGTCTTCGGGAGACTTCAGTCAGGGCTGGGGCCTCATCTGAGGCCTGACTGGGGAAGGATCTGTGCAAGCTCATGTGGTTGTTGGCAGAGTTCAGTTCCTTGCAGCTTGTCAGACAGAGGCCTCAGTTTCTCGCCTGTGTCAGCCAGGATCTCAGTATCCCACCCTCTCCGTAGGTGGTCCACAATATGGCAGCTTGCTTGTCAAAGCCAGCCTGGAGGTCTCTGAGCAAGATGGTCACTGCCATCTTCTACAGTGTAACCGGGGGCACATAATCACAGCCCGGCCATGACCTTTGCCTCATTGCATTGGTTAGAACAAGCCCCACCCACACTCAGGAACAAGCCCCACCCACACTCATTCTATTGGTTAGAACAAGCCCCACCCCACACTCAGGGAGGCACTTATGCAAAGACATGAAGGCCAGGAGGAAGGATCAATGGACCACCTCAGTCTGCTCACCACTGGTGAGCTCAGTCGGTGGAGGGTATGACTCTTGATCTTGGTTGTGGGTTAGAGCCTCATGTTGGATGTAGAAATTATTTAAAAATAAAATCTGAAGGGGTGGCTCAGTCAGTTAAGTGTCCAACTCTTGATTTCAGCTCAGGCCATGATCTCACAGCTGGGCTCTGCACGGGCAGCTGGGAGCCTGCTTCAGATTCTCCCCCCCCCCCCACCTCTGCTCCTCCCCTACTCATGCTCACGCTCTGTTTTTCAAAATAAATAAATAAATAAACATTAAAAAAAAAGTCTAACAAATAAAAGATCAGGGCACCTGGGTGGCTCAGTTGGTTAAGCATCACTCTTGGTTTTGGCTCAGGTCATGATGTCACAAGTCATGAGTTCAAGCCGCGCATTGGGATTGGGCATTGGGATCCTCTCTGTCAGTGAGGAGCCTGCTTGGGATTTTCTCTCCCTCTCTGCTCTCTCTGTGTCCCTCCCCTGCTCACATGTGGGCACATTCTCTCTCTCTCTCAAAATAAATTTTAAAAAAGATCACCATTACATAGACATAAATATCATCTCCCAAGAAGGTAGTAAAGTGTGCTCTCTGCCCTGCTACGCATACTCTCCCTGCCCCCACATCATCTGCTGCGATGCTGGGTAAAAACAAGTCAATAAACACGAAGTGAAATGTCATAGGATTCACATGGCTGCTGGAAGGACCTGGAGTTTTCTACCATCAAGGTAATTACCAGCTTGTTAGAAATCTCTTGATTAATATATGTAATTTAAAGAAGCCATAAAATAATCGTAACACTCACAAACTGGGAACAAGGTCAGACATCACCATTATGAAGGTGGCCCTTCTCTAGAAAAATGTCTCCTAACCCCCAACACCCATGATTTTCCTCTAGTCTGTACATGAGTAGTTTCCCAATTCTGCTAGAGCATATATATAGCGTAGTATAAAAGCATGGGGGAGGGCACCTCTGTGGCTCAGTCAGTTAAGTGTCTACTTTGGCTCAGGTTATGATTTCAACGTTCATGGGTTCGAGCCCTGTGACGGCTCTGTGCTGACAGCTCAGAGCCTGGAGTCTGCTTTGGACTCTGTGTCTCCCTCTCTCTCTCTCCCCCTCCTCTGGCTCACAGTCTGTCTCTCTCAAAAATAAATACACATAAAAATTTTTGTTTTAATTAAAAAAAAAAAGGAGCATGGGCTCTGGGACCAGCGACCTGGGTTGGAATCAAACTTAGCCACTTAACTGTGTGACCTTAGCCAAGTGTTGCTTAACCTTCAATAATGATTGCAAATGCTTGTTTGCTATGTGCCAGGCTCTTTACATATATTAAACCCATATAAATTCATTTAACCCATATAACCACCCTGGAAAATAGATTCCATTAGTATCCCCATTTTATGGATGAGAGAATTGAGGGATAATGGTTAAGGGCTGGGATTAAGATTCCTTTAAAATTTTTAAAAAATGTTTTTAATTATTATATTTTTGTTTTTGTTTTTAATTATTTTTGAGAGACAGAAAGAGACAGCGCGAGCAGGGAGGGTCAGAGGGAGAGGGAGACACAGAATCTGAAGCAGGCTCCAGGCTCTGAGCTAGCTGTCAGCACAGAGCCCGTCGCGGGGGCTCAAACCCACGAACCGTGAGATCATGACCTGAGCCGAAGTCCGACGCTTAACCGACTGAGCCACTCAGGCGCCCTCCTTTTTTTTTTTTTTTAAAGTTCATTTATTTGAGAGGGAACGAGAGAGAGAGAGAGAGAGAGAGAGAGAGAGAAAGAGAGAGAGAGAGAGAGCGCGCGAGCGAGCGCACACAGGTGCGCGTGAGAGGGGGAGGGGCAGAGAGAGAGGGATAGCGAGAATCCTAAAATTCTCTGACAGGGCAGAGCCAGACACCGGGTTCAATCTCACAAACTGTCAGATCATGACCTGAGCTGAATCACAAGTCCTCGGCTTGACTGAGTGAGCCCCCAGGCCGCCTATGGGTTTACGATTCTAAGCCTGGTCAAGAACAGGGACAAGACAACCGAGGACAAAGGCACAGCAAACAGAAGTCTGGGGCCAGCAGATTCTCTTTCTAACCTGCTGTTCCCACCACCAACTCTGGACGAGTGGGACTGGTAAGAACTGTGGTTTACCATTTGAATCACTTACAAGTGGTCTAAGACCTTAAACACAATTTGCACCCCTTTGCAGGGCGTGGCGAGAAGAAAGGAGAAGGCAGAATGCCAGCGTTGGGGGAAGTTGGATTGCATCCTGCCTACAGTCAGGGCAGCGAGGGCTCCCCGCCTCCGAACTGCTTAGGAAACAAGATAATGCACCGGGAAGGAGGAGAGGAGCTGGCAGTCGGAGAGCAGAAGGCACGTCCCTCCACCCCCAGCAGCGAGAGCCCTGGGTGCCCCCCCTTCTGGATGCTCCTCATCCCTCGTCCTCTTCCCAATCCTTCCTTTTGATCTTTAGCCACGTGGGGCCGCCTCCCGTTGAGCGGTGGGGAGGGGCCAGCCAGGGGTTTCGAAACCGCACACAGACACCCTCTTATTCCAGAGCCCCTTTCCCGGCCCAGATGCCCCCCTCACCACTGTACCCCGGCCAAGAGACCACCCAGAGAGTCTGGCTTCCGTGGTAGGGTTAGCAAGCCTCACTGTGAAGCAAACACAGCATTTCCTACGCTTTTCCCGCCAACAGGGCCGAGGAACAGCCGAGAGGCTCCCCACGGGCATGGGGCCACCGTTGCACAGAGACCAAACTGGACGCAGCTCAGCGTGGACTGAGGACTGGGTCCGGCAGTGTGGACGGGCTGGGGCTGCGGGCACACAGTCCCCAAGCGGCCCGTGAAGATCCCGTGCCTCGAACACCGCGTTTCTGCCTATCTCCCCTTCCTTCCTGATGTCGGAGAGGGGGCGCAGGGCACAGAGAAGTCCCCCGCGCCCCGGCGCTGCCCCGGCGCTTTCTGATGCGAGCGTGCCGTTTCCCGTGGGGGTGGGGACCGCTCGATGGCTCCCAGCTGTGCCCGGCCGTGTGCGCGCCTGGTCGCCTGGGCAGTGGGGTCGGCCAGGCCTCCCACCGCCCCCCTGCGCACCCTGCCCCGTGGGAAAAACGCGAAGCCCTTGCACCAGCCCGAGGCCGGGGCTGCCCGGCTCCGGCCGCGCAGACGCCTCACCCGCCGGACCTCCGCGCCGCGACGCGCAGTCGGGCGAGGGACGTGGGGCGCCCAGGGCGCTTCCGGAAGAGAGGAGACGCGCGGGCCAGGGGGTCAACTTTTCTCACAAATGTGGGGCTCGGGGACCGCCGGCCTTGGGGACAGCAGGGACGGAGCATTACGTCCGGAGAGGGCTCGGCTTCCCGCAGGGGATCGCCGGGGTCCTTGCGGGGCCACCGCCCGACCCGGGAGCAGGACTCGGCTCCGCCATGCTCCAGTTGAGCCCTGGAAAAACCCCGGCGCGCAGGAGAGAGGCGGGCCAGCTCGTAGGGACGGCGGGAACAAAGGCGGCCGGCGGCCGGATGCAGTCATGGAAAAACCCAACGGGGCGCCGGGGCGGGGGCGGCAGGGGAGAGGCGGCGCTCGCGCCCAGCAGCCCTGCCACCTACGCCGGGCGGCCCGGGAGGGGCCGCTCCCGGCCCCCGCCCCCGAGCGCCCCAGGCTGGCGGAGCGGGGAGGCCCGGGAAAACCGAAAATGCTGGACCGGGAAGGGAGGTCTGTGTCCGCGGGCAGAGAACCAGTCGCCCCCAGTCCGGATGCTCTCGGCCGCGAGGCGAGGGACGGGTGGTCCAGGCTGGTACTCGCCTGGCACACGCAGCGCTGCACACGGCCGCCTGGCAGCTACGGCAGTCGGTGGTGGCCAGCCCGTAGGGGGCGCACACAGATCCGGGCATTGGCGCGGACGCATGTTCCGCGGCGCACACGCTTTTGCACACACATGATCATTTACTCGCACGTGCGCACAGACACGCGAGCTGCCCACAGCTCCCTGGGCAGAGAGAAGGGAAGGGGCCCTGTGAAAGGGACCAAAATAGATGTTCGTTAGGGCAGTCCCCGGGTTTAGACACAGAAGCTCAGAAACTGGGGGCGGGGCCTTAGCAGACTTGGCGGTTGGGCACCCCCCTCCCCTCGGTTTTGCAGGTGCCGGGCTGGGCCACCTGGGCCGTCGAGTTGCCCAGGACCCGCCCCAGGGCTGGAGTTTCCCTCCGGCGGCGCGGGAAGCTTCTTGCCTTGGCCTGGTTTTGTGAACCTGGCTGCAGGCCTGGAGGCAACAAGGAGGTGGTGAGGGGTGGGGGTTTGGGGGTGGGGGTTTGGGGGTGGGGGTTATGTAGATAAGGAAAGTGTTGGCTCAAGTTGGATTTAGTGACTCCTGAAGGCCTTTTCCAGCTCTGACTTACTATGAAGAAGGAACTGGACCCAGAGGCCATAAAAGGAGTTGATGGGAGCGGAGAGAAAAATCTTTGGCCCCAACCACAGGCTTCTCTTGGTCAAATGTCCCCGTGTTTATTTGTGCTGCTACCTGCCGTGGAGTGCCAGGGGGCAAAGCCTGAACCTGTGGAGTCCCTGTGGTGCGGAAGGGACATAGAATTTGAGGCTAGGATTAGAGGCGACCCCAGAATCTGCCCAAATTGGAGGCTGCTGTGTTGGGCTAGCATGTGGGGGTCCCTGAAGGCCAGAGGGCAATGAAGCAGGCCATGATATCAAAAGTTTCAAGACGGGGTCTTTTTTCTGAAGGCTGTGGAAATTGTTGCCAGAACACAGCAGAGAGTAGAGCAAGGTAGAGATTCTGGCCACCAATCAGGATACAGGGTCAACAGAAGCAGGACACCAGCGACATGACAGGGTCAGATGAGCTGACATCTACTTGTGGTCCCCTTGGCAGCTGAGGTTTAAATCAGATGACCCAGCTCTGCTTCTCCCTAGCTTCCTGATTTGAGGGATCTTATCCAACATCTTTGGCCCTCAAATTCCTCATCTGTAAAATGGGAACAAGAGCTCCTGCACCAGGGTGTTTTTGGGTACAGAAAGTGTGTATAAATCCCCCTTCCACCTTGCCTTTCCTCCTTTTCCACTTCTCAAAGTCCCTGGTACTTGCTCAGGAGGACCCCTTCCAAGTCCTAGTTTCTTGCAAGCAGGTGGGGTCCGGTGGGGCGAAGGCTGGGGAGCAGCACCCTCTAGTGGTCAGCATCTGGAGGGGCCGTTCAGTCGGTGAAGACGCGGAGGCTAACCTGCTTAGTGCCTGGGATTTCTGGCAAGTTTGAGCTTCCCAAGCGCTAATGGTGGGGGCTTCACTCAGTAAGCAGAGAAAATGCTGTTCCCCCACAGAACCTCTCCTCTGACTTCTGGCAACGCAGCTTCTCCAGCTTTCACCGGCTTCTCTCACTTCTACCCGGGAGGAGTCTATGCACATGGCATTCATACTGGGTTTTATAGCTTGCAAAACACTTTGACACACATTACTTGTCCCTGAGGAGTGCCATTTCTGGGTGGTGATGGCACTAGATGGATAGAGGATTGTGGTTTAGAATGTAGCTCCAGCACAGTGGACGGGTTTGGATCCTGCCCCTTTCTCCAGCTCTGTAACCAGGGCAACGTTCAAAACATTGAATAATCAGTAGGGCAGGCAGGGACCAATCAGAACAGACTCTGCTGTAAATAGCCCTGGTACCGACACATGGGTGTATACCTGCTGAAGATCCTGGAATAGTGTCAACCTCACCGGGCCTCGGTTTCTTCATCTGCAATATGGGCATGGTGACTGTCATAGTGACACTTTATAAGGCTGTTGTGAAGACTAAATTAGTTAAAACGTGTAAAAGATTGAGAAGACAGTGGCTGGCACATGGAAAGCACCAAAGAAGCGTTAGCTGTATTACTGGTCCTCTCAGACCGAGTGACTCAGGGCCATTGCCACGTTTATGGGAGGCTTCCCAAGTGAGCCCACTGCGTGCCCCGGGTTCACCTCCTGGCTCACCTCCCGGCTGCCCCATTTCCTTGTCTGGCTCTCCAGTTACTCTGCTCTCTAGAAGAGCTTCTTAAACTTTACCATGCACTCAGATTTCTGGGGGAGCTTATTAAATTGCAGATTCTGATTCAGAAGGTCTGGGTCGGGACTGGGATTGTACCGTTCCTGTAAGCTGCCAGGTGGCGCTGATGCTGGTCTGAGAAGCAAGACTTCAGAAGATCGCTGCAGACGCAAAAGTGTCATCTGGTTGGCCTCTAAATATTTATTGAGCACCTACTCAGTGCAAGGCATTGTGGAGATCCAAACACGTCCAAGAAGTGGCCTCTAGCCTCAAGGAGCAGAGAGGCTATTGCACACGTGCTGGTTAGTAACAATTAGACCAAAGGGCAAACGGGTGCCAAACAGCAGGTGGTATGTGTAGTGAATCCATTCTCTGCCCAGTAGCCAGAGTGATGCTTTAAACAGGTAAAGATCCCATAATTGCCCTGCTTAAAACTGCCCAATGGCTCCCACCTCAGAATAAAAGCTGAATTCTTCTGGATTCTTCTGCCAGGCCCTGTATCATCTGTCCTTGCCTCTGACCTCATCTCCTGTCACTCGGTTTATTCTAGACTCACCTTTTGTTCCTTTGAACCCAACATCCCAACTTCCTACCTGAGAGCCTTTGAACTTGCCTGGTTGATGCTTGTCCTTCAAACTGGTGAGTGCCTGGCCTCTTATTGCCTCCTCAGAGAGAACTTCCTTGACCCAAAGAAAGTCTGATCTAAAAGCTGCCTCCGGCTCAGATCAGATATTCTCTATGGTATCATTCTGTTGGTTTTTTAAAATAGAACTTCTGAGTTCAGTGTTATGGCCTTGGATTTTTGGTTGCTTTATGTCTGCTCCATGAGGGCACAGGTGCCTGCCTGCCTTGTTCCACTTTACCCCCAGCACCTAGAATGGCATCTGGTGCATAGTAGGTCTTCAGTGTAGGTCTGTAGAATGAATGGAAGAACAACTGTTACAGGGCATTTAAATAGATGGGCGGGGCCCAGGGGTGCCTCACGTGGTGTGAGGAGACTTCCCCGACTAGACTACAAGAAGTTTATCAGGGGGCGCTCCTGGGGTCACATCCGGGGAAGGGTCGGGAAGGTGGCAGGAACAAGTAGAGAGAGAAGAGGGGGTGCAGGTCCAGCTGATCCCGGGGAGCTCCCAGGCAGGGGACTTCTTTTACCAATGTCCCCACTACAGGGTCTGATCCCAGAGTGAAGATAAACCCAGTGGACTGTGGGGGCACCTGGGTGGCTCAGTTGGTTGAGTGACTGGCTTTGGCTCAGAGCATGATCTCACAGTTCGAGGGTTCGAGCCCCACGTCGGGCTCTGTGCTGACAGCTAGCTCAGAGCCTGGAGCCTGCTTCAGATTCTGTGTCTCCCTCTCTCTCTGACCCTTCCCTGCTCACGCTGTCTCTATCTCTCAAAAAAAAAAAAAACCAAAAAAAAAAAATTAAACCCAATGGGCTGTGGAAGACTTTCCCTCCTCTGGTTCTCTGAGGGCAGAGTGAGATGAATCATGGGCGTGACCTGGACCTTAGGAGGCCAAAAACACGCCCTTGACTTCTGTTGTTTTATATTGTTTTAATGTTTACTGCCAAACCCTCATCAATCAGCTGCTCCATTTCATATTTCGTCATCTTATAGAGAAGGCCCTTATCTCTTTTTTCAAGAGCAAGTGTTCCTCAGCTGAAAATAGAGAACCAAACATCCAGCATTTGCATAAACGAACATTTCTGGAAGTATTCTCTAATTTTGGTCCTTCGATGGGAAGGCAGTGGGCACATCCCCTCCACGTGATATCTGGTGGGCCTGTCTGAGGACCCCGTGGATGCCCAGATTGGGTTGAACGCATGCTTAGGAAAGCGCCCCCGGAAGTGTGGGGCTGCGGTGTGGGGAGAGGCCCGAAGAAGGAACAGAGAGATTCTGTGGAGGAGGGAGGTTTGCTTGGTGTCTAGGCCTTGCCAGCTGGGCGGGGTGGGTTTTGTAAGTGTGCGGCCTATGCAGCCACACAGGTTGCCTTCTCTGATGTCTGTCGTCACCATCTTGACATTCTTTTTTTTAAGTTTGTTTATTTTTAGTGTTTATTTTTGAGAGAGAGACAGAGAGACAGAAAGAGACAAACAGAGCTCGAGCAGGGGAGGGGCAGAGAGACTGGGAGACACAGAATCCAAAGCAGGCTCCAGGCTCCTAGCTGTCAGCACAGAGCCCGATGCCCGGCGGCTTGAATCCACGAACTGTGAGATCGTGACCTGAGCCGAAGTCAGACACTTAGCCGACGGAGCCACCCAGGCGCCCCAAGTTTACTTATTTATTTTTACGTAATTTCTGCACCTAACATAGGGCTCGAACTCATGACCCTGAGATCAAGAGTCTCATGCTCTTCTGACTGAGCCAGCTAGACACCCTCCTGTCTTGATTTTCTCAACACTTTTTGAAGAAGGGGCCTTGCGAGGTCACTCGGCCCAAGGCCCCACACATGATGTAGCTGGTTCTGCTCACCAGCTCTGGTTCCTAGGCCCAGGGCAGGTTCTCGAAGGAGAGTCTGGCAAATCTGGGTGGCAGGGGCGGCGCCTGGGGGGCATTCTAGAACATTCATCCCCTGTGTCAAACTGGGATTATGGAGCCTGCTGGGTGGGGGGAGGGGCAGCGCCTGGGGGGCATTCTAGAACATTCATCCCATGTGTCAAACTGGGATTATGGAGCCTGCTTCCCACGGAGGAGAGGAGAAGGCAAGGGCTGCAGGCTTTCCTCAAGTGAGGATCACTTGAGGGAAATCACTGCCCTGGAAAGAAGGCCTTGCGGCTGCGCTTCAAGAAACACCAGATGCCTCCGGTCCTCAGAGCCCCTGGTCAGCTGTCAGGCTGTTGACAAGAAGTGAAGGTTTCCAGGACAGGGCAGATGCTTCCCTCCCCTGGGTGGGACAGGCAGAGCAGGCCTGGCTCCTGGGCAAACAGCTGGTCTCCTTGTGCCGCATACACACCCTTCTCTGAGACCCGTCTGAGACCCAGGCCTAGCCAGCCATGTCCCCGGGGCCGGCCTGGCCTGGCTTCCGTGCTGGGGGTGCTGGGGACATGGTGGTGACTCCCTGGAGACAGACTGTAAGAGGCTCGATGTTATCCTCTTGCAACAGGTGCCGCGGGGAGGGGAGAGCCAGAGAGGCCCGGCCAGACTGCATCGGCTTAGTCCTGAGACCCAGTTCCAGCGCCCGGAAGCCCTAGGGCCCCCCCACCCCGGGGAACCTGCGGCCAGTTCTCAGGCCCGGATTTAGGTCACTTCTCTATGTTGAACTCCTGCGGGTCTTTCTGCTCCTGCTGTCTTGTCCCTGACTTCTTCCACTCCAGATGGGAACCTTATCCTCTCTCTGTGACCGATGCCATCTGCCTCAGTTTACCCACGTATTTGTCACTTTCGCTCTCTTGCAGTTGTCCTCAGTGGGCAGGATAGGGGCCTGTTTCCTACATTGTCCCCTCAATCATTTTTGAACAAGGGGCCTCTCAATTAATTTTTGCACCGTGGCCCCCCAAATATGGAGCAAGTCTGCCGATGCGCTCGTGGGGACACGGAGGACAGGTACCGAGGCGCTCGAGTTCAGAACCTGATGCGGGGTTCTGAGCGTTGGACGCGGCGGGCAGCTCCGAAAGGGCACAATGTCAACAGTCCCATGGGAATGCCGCGCTGAGCGCCTACTGTGTGCAGTGAGGGTGGCGGCGCGGGCCGCGCTGCCGCGAACAGAAGCCCCTTTCTTCCTGGAGTTTACCCAGGGGAGCGTTTAGAAGTAGGACAAAGCCTGGCGGTCCAGGGGCCGCCCCCGCAGGAGTGGGGAGCAAGCCGGGGCGGCGGGTAGCGGAGGAGGGGCGTCCCCCTGCAGGGCGCAGACGCCGCCCCGCCCCGGCTCCCAGGGCTGAAAGGGCCTCTGTGTTCTGTCCCTCGCCTGCCCGCGGGCCAGCAGCGCATTTCCTCCGCTGCGCCAGACCCCGGAGGCTCCGCAGCCCCTCTGGGGACAGACACAAATAGTTCCCGGCCCAGCTGCCCGGCCAGTTACCTTGGGAACCAAACTCAATCGCCTGACGTCACCGGCCGTTGCGTAGCAACCGGCGTCGACTCACCCTCCGGCGGCCCCCGCCCGGGCGCTGAGGTCTCGGTCGCCAGGGACACGGCGGGGCGGGGCAGTGGCTGTCCTCGCCGCCCCTCGCCTGCCGGGCCGCGCCCTCGGCCCCTCCCCGGAGCTGTGCCCACCCTCCGACCCCCGGAGGAAGGGGACAGACCCCGGCGGAGGACACGGCGCCGCCTGGCCTCGGGCCGCCCGCGAGGGCCCCGCGTGGCCCGAGCGCGACCCTCAGCCAGCCGGCGTTTCTCTCCCGGAGAGAGGCCTTTGTTTGCCGTCTGACTGCCCCAGTTTTCTGTTCCAGTCTCCCTTCCCACCAGGCCCCAACCTGGGCTCCGGTTCGGGCGACGAGGAGCAGGTGGCGGTCCGGGGCGGTGTCGTTCCCCTCCCCTCCGGTCGCCCAGGAAATCTCTCCCTCGCTTGGCCACCTGCCTTAGGGGAGGAGACACTGGGCTCTGCTCACGCCACGCTGCTCCCGTCCCTGGTTCGCTCCCCGACTCCCGTGCCTTCCTCTGACGTCTGGGTGACAGTCGCCTGCTTACCCTGGCTGCAGACTGACCAGGCAGCCGCTGGGTGAGGGGCGTAGGGGGGAGGGGCCTGCCGGGGCACCCGAGTGCGGCCTGAGTTCTGTTGCTCAGCTGCTCCGTCTCCCATCTCTGTTTCATCCCGCAGCAGACGGTGAAGGGCTGAACCCCAAAGCCCGGGGACCAGGCAGGGGCTAGCGGTAATCTGCCGCCATGCCCCGCCGGCTCTGCCTCAACGGACCCATTTTTGGCCGAGGGCAATCCTAACTACCTCCTCTTGCTAGAGGGCCTCACTCATCTTGTTCAGGTTCAGACGTGGGGAAGGCCGTCTGTGGGAGGTGTTTTTCCTCACCCCAAGCGGCATTTTGACAAGGACTAATAAAATGCAGGTGGTCCGAAGCAAAACCAGGTGTTTTCAAGTGAATCCTTTTTCCTCATTGGTTGATATTTTAAATTTAGAGATGCAAGGGAATATTTTTTTCTTCATAGAGTTAGAGGGAGCACACTTAAGAATGTCTCAGATCTTTCCAAGGCACATACATGGTCAAAGGAAACTTGATTGTGAGCGGTCTCAGTCTGGAGGGAAAGGTGATTATTATCTGCTGGGGGCCTTTAGTTGCAGAGCAGTGTCACCTGCGGTGAGGTACCCAGGAGAGCCAAGAGGGGACAGGCTTCCTTAGCCACCTCCTCCGCCACCTCCTCTCTGGGAGGGACACAGCTCAGGGTGCCCGGAGGTCCTGGGAACTCTGGATGGGGAAGGCCTTTCCAGCACGTGATCCAGGCTAGGTCTACCAGAACACTGCCGCTAGGATTTATGGGGCAGGAGCGCGGCAACAGAGAACTTGCCTCTTCTTAGTCTTGGAAGTGCGAGCCTGTGGGACTGGGGCCTCCAGGAGCCTCGTTCCCTCCCAGGAGCAGACGCCCGGAGGAGAGGCAGAGTTGCCAGGAGGGGCAGAGGGCTCCTGGCGGCTTTGAGGCCCTGGCACGGGGCATCTCCAAAGCCAGTTCCTTTCTAGCCCTTATCCGCCTGGCCCGTCAATCTGTTTGTGCCTCCGTAAGCTACTTCCAGCTGGTTTCTGTCACTTCCAATCAAGACACTTCTGATCAGCACACAGACAATGCAGAAAACCCCAAAGAAGGGAGAAAACTGACGTTTGTCACATGCTCACCATTAAATGCTATTTTTAAAGATATGCCTTATTGATTACAGCATCCCTGTGAGGCACAAGGGAGACTCATGTTATAGATGGGGAAACTGAGGCTGGGAGACAGTAGGACCTTCATCTAGTACCTCAGGGTCCACCTGAGGACTCCACAGGGTGGCTAGCTGCTCCCAGGTGCAGGTTTCGGGGTGGGGAGTACTGCTCTTCCAGGGACCCTTCAGCCAGGCCCCGCCCGTGAAGGCCTTTGCCATGGTGGGATCCTTTCTGGAGGATTCTGGGCCTTCCAAGGTCTGAGTCTTGGAAAACTGTTCTAAAACATTGCCATGATGTTGGGCTCTGGCAGTAACTCCAGTTGGAGGGCCTGTCCTCTGCCCTCCTGCCCTTGTTCCTAAAGGCTTCCTAGAGAGACACTTCCAGCCTGAGTCAGCTCAGTTGTTGGTATCTTAAGGTTTATTCTGAACATGTGACATAATAAGAAATATATATTTGGTCTCTGCCTCACCCCTGCCGGCTTCCTGGCAGAGAACTTCTAAAACTCTTGGGAATTAGGGGTGAGAGAAACATCTTTTGTTATTCATAATATGCGCATTCAGGGGCGCCTGGGTGGCTCAGTTGGTTAAGGGTCTAACTTTGGCTCAGGTCATGATCTCAGGGCTCTATGCTGACAGCTTAGAGCCTGGAGCCTGCTCACACTATGTCTCTCTCTCTCTCTCTCAAAAATAAATAAACATTAAGAAAAAAAAACAGAAAAAAAGAAAGTTGAAAGTTTCAGCAACCCCTCCCCTGCCCCGAACTCTGGGGAGAGGGGCTGGAGACTGGGTTAATGGCTAGTGATTTAATTAGTCGTGCCTACAAAATGGAACTTCCTTAAAATCTCTAAACAAAAGAGTTTGAAGAATTGGAGAAAGCATCCATGTTTCAGGAGGGGGGCACACCCTAAATCCTGGGAGACCAAAGCTCCTATGCTTGAGACCCTTCTGGACCTTTCCCTATGTACCTCTTCATCTGGCTGTTTCATTTGTATCCTTTCTTACATCCTTTGTGATAAACTGGTGATCTTCCTGAGTTCTGTTATTATAGCCAATTATCGGACCTGAGGAGGGAGTGAGGGAATCCTTGATTTGTAGCCACGTCAGACAGAAGTGTGGGTACCTCGGGACCCGCTACGTCAGGCTGGCATCTGAAGTGGGCACGCTGGTGAGACTGAGCCCTTAACCCGTTAGGGCTTGTGCTAACTCGAGTTAGTGCCAGAATTGAATTGTTGGTCACCCAGGTGGGTGTCTGCAGGGAACTGGAGAACTGTGTGGTGTGGGAAACCTACACATTTGGTGTCTGAAGTGTGTGAATGGAGAAAGTTTTCTTTTAACCCCCACTTCTCTCTTGAATGTGTCTCAAATCCCCAAGTGAACATTTTCAAGGCTCTGCTTTGGGTCCTCTGGGTGCAGTGGTGCCTTCTCTCCAGCAGAGGGCGCACTCTCCACTCTTAGGGACTAGAAGCTGAAAATCTGGAAGCTTAAAAAATGGGGCTTCCTTTCAGCCCGGAGAGGATCCAGTCTTTCATTTAAATAGGTACATGTGTTCTTAAGACCTCAGTTTACCTTTACACTTTGTTACATCGCACTAGAGGGACTGCCCTTATCTATGGTCACTTTCTTTCCTGGATAGAATCTGTGCCTCACCCAGCCAAACCTATAAACTTGACGACCGGCACATGGTGACTTTTACCAATTAGCCAAGTGCTGTAGACTAAACAGTATTATTGTCCTTACAAAACAAGTAAAAACACTGACAAAAATTTAGCTTTTTAAAATCATTCTCAAAACGGCCTCAAATTTCTAACTTTTCTTACAATGAAGGTTCTTTTTTAAAAAGATCATTCAGGGGCGCTGGGTGGCTCGGTTGGTTAAGCGTCTGACTTCAACTCAGGTCATGATCTCACTGCTTGTGGGTTCGAGTCCCACGTCGGGCTCTGTGCTGACAGCTCAGAGCCTGGAGCCTGCTTCCGATTCTGTGTCTCACTCTCTCTCAGCCCCTCCCCCACTTGCACTCTATCTCTCTCAAAAATGAATAAATGTTAAAAAAATTTTTTTTTAAATAAAAAGATCTTTGGGGGCACCTTGTTGGCTCGGTTGGTTGGGCCTCTGACTCTTGATTGACTCTTGATTTCGGCTCAGGTCAGGGTCTCACAGTTGGTGAGTTTGAGCCCCACATGTGGCTCTGCGCTGGCAGCCTGCTTGGGAATCTTTCTCTCCCTCTCTCTCCCCCTCCCTGCTTGTGCTCTCTCTTTCTCTCTCTCAAAAATAAATAAATGAACATGAAAAACAAAAGATCTTTGAACTTTTCCCACAGTTCGAATTTGTCGGTCGTCCCCACCTCCCCGCAAATACACACACAATCTCATGAAGAAAACCAGTAGCCTGTGGTCACAGGTTGGGTTCTCTGGACCATGGGCTCTGAGCCAGAGTAGGCGGAGGGGGTCGGAGTCTATAATGCGAACCCCGGCTCACCCCGGCCAGCCCCTCGGGCACTCTGGAGCTGGAGCCGGTCAGGCCTGACATGCTGGCCATGACGTTGGGCGGCGGCTCTCAGAAGGGGTCGGCACCAAAGGCTATGCACTGCCTGTGCTCCCAGCAGCTGAGGGAACAAGTCCTCCATTGAAGGGGATTGGGTGGCCCATCACAGCGTCCACTGTGCCACCGGGCGAGGCCACAGTGTCCCTTATGCTGCCTGCCAGGACTCATTGGGCCCTTCTCTTAGCCAAGCCCCTGTCAGGCTCAGATGTCAGGATGTGCCCGCCCCAGTGGCTCTTAGCCTGGGCCTAAATGTCTCTTTAAGCAGAAACTCTGCTTACAGACCAGTCTCTCCGTGGCAGAACATGCGCCCAGAAAGATGGCTGTTGGCCCTGGAGAGCACTGAGTGTTGTCAGGTGTTAGCTCTAGCGCACAAACGAGAAGTAGTGAGGAGGTGCTAGCTTTTTGGGGGTGAATTAGTAACCTTGTGCCTCAATCCTCAAGACCAAAGAATACATGGAGCCACCCCATGATTCTGACACCTGCTCACTCTTTTTCCCCTTACACGTGACCCTCTGTTCCCGCTGTCTCTTCCCAGTAGCGCTCCCATTGTTGAATTTTCATCAGACACTGTGGCCCACATGGCCGTGGTGGGCTGGACCTGTGTCTTGGGGACGGCTTCCTCTTGCCTATGGCATGGGGGCCTTTCCTTTCTCACTCGGGCCATCTCATCGGGAGCTGGGCTGCACCCACTCCTGTCCGAGTTGGACTCCTCAGCCCCCAGCGTGTGGCCCTGACCTTTTCCCCAGGTGTGTTAGCGCCCAGGTGCCCGGGGCAGGGGGGTCCCACCTACAGAGAAGGCGAGCGGCCAACACACTGTTCATCCGCAGCAAAGAGGGAGTCTGGACGGAGCAGGGAAAGTCAGCCCTTGGCCGGAACGCCACAGAACCCTGTCATCATAATCACAGCGATGCTGCCACAGAGCCCTCAGCCGCGTGCCAGGCACTGCTCTATGCACTTGACTCATTAGCTCTTGGGACCCTCCGGGCAGCCTGATGCCATAGGCACTGTTGTTATTGACAGGCTACAGGTGAGGAAACTGAGGCACAGGGAGATGAAAGTAACACAGGGAGTGGGAGGCAGCCCGGCCCCCGAGGCCACACTCTTTACAGTGCTGCCGGCTTTGACACACAAAATGGTGTCGGTCCGGCAACCCTTCCTGTGGGGGACCCCCACCCCCCACCCCTGCCCCGAGGGAGGGGGCGTGAGGCCCAGGCCAGGTAATGAGGTATTTCATTTCCGAAGCTTCCGTGACTGGGGCAGGAGAGAGCCAGGGAGCCGAGCCGGCACTGTCCTCCTCTGGGCCTCTCCACCAGACAACAAGGGCCTCTGTCTTTCCTGGAAGGAGCTGGCACAGGCGGGCAGAGCCGGAGAGACAGACAGAGCCCGGGGCTGGCCATGCCCCCTCGGCACCTGGGCTTGCCGCCAATCCCTCCACCTGATCCGGTTTGGGTTTGGTTTCTGTCCCTTCACAGTCTCTCTCCAGCAGTGCCGACCAGACAGCGGCCCGGTCTGGCTCAACAATTATTTGTGGAAAGCGTCTGGGGTCTACACCCGCGGCCTCTGCGTGTGTTCTCTGCTCTGGGCTGGGGTCAGGTTGAGCTCTGCGGCCCTCCCCAACTAAGCAGGCCTCACACCTGCCCCAGCTTTGGTTTGTCTCCCCTCTGTCAGGGGTGGGGTGGAGGTGAGGTGAATAGGGGTAGGGAGGGGGGGTTGGGCACTCTGTTTCCTCTCTTTGATTCTCCAGAAGACCCTGATTACTGGGATCTGAAGGGACAATCTTCCTCCTCTGAATTCTTTGCTTTCACGATGAGGACATTTCCTATCTCCCCTACAGCATGGGGCAGCTCCTCGAGTCAAGGGGATAGACATGTCTGGGTTGTCTTGGCATCCCCTTGGGGCCTGGGGTGGTCTGCAGGGGAAGGGTTGCAAAGGGGTGCCTTGGGGCTCCGGGGAGGTGACGTCATCATGGCTGCGGGCCAGGTAGGGTCCCTCTAGACAGGGCATCTCAGCTACTGGTTGCTCTGAAGAACTAAGGCCCCTGGGTTTCTCAAGAGAAGCAGAAATATCTTTTTTTTTAAATTTTTCTTAATGTTTGTTTTTTAAATTTTTAAAACATTTTTATTTTGTTAATTTTTAATTTTTTTTACATTTATTTATTTTTGAGAGACAGAGCGTGAACAGGGGACAGGCAGAGAGAGAAAGAGACACAGAATCTGAAGCAGGCTCCAGGCTCTGAGCTAACAGTCAACACAGAGACTGATGCGGGGCTTGACCCACAAACTGTGAGATCATGACCTGAGCCGAAGTGGGACACTCAACCGACTGAGCCCTCCAGACGCCCCAAACATTTTATTTTTTATTGAGAGACCGAGAGAGACAGAGCACAAGCATGGAAGGGGCAGAGAAAGAGGAAGACACAGAATCTGAAGCAGGCTCCAGGCTCTGAGCTGTCAGCACAGAGCCTGACTCGGGGCTCGAACTCACAAACTGCAAGATCATGACCTGAGCCGCAGTCAGATGCTTCACTGACTGAGCCCTCCAGGCGCCCTGGGGGTTTCCTGTTTTAAATCTGGAAGTCACACCTCCCCGGGACCCTCTGAGTCTCGGGCAAACAGGACAGCCGGTCACCCTACTAGATCCCTGTTCCCACCATGTCCCCAGCCCGCTGGAGGAGAGCAGTGATGGCGGCTGCAGCGTGTGAGCTGCGTCAGCGGCAGGCACCCTGCGTTAGGCCCTGCATCTTCCCTCTTGCCTCTTAACATCTTCAGGATGTGGATCTGGTATCCGTGCTGTGCATGAAAATCACAGGGTCAGAGGGCCAAGTGACTTGCCCAGGATCAGTAACAGCACTGGGGTGTGAACCACAGTTCACACTGGTCTGACCCTGTGTTCTCCCACTTGGAGAGCCCCTGCAGGGACTGGGGAAGGGTCCTGTCTCACTTCCTCAGGACCACATGTATGTGGGTGGGGGGCCCTCTAGGATCAATGTTTGTAAGTCTGAGACCACACGCCTGGCCCCCACAGGCCTGCCCAGCTCTTCTCTTTCCGGACTTCAACCCCCAGCCCCTGAATGGGACAGCCCGAGAAGTCCTCAGGGAACACCTTTCTGCACTTAGAAAATAAACTCTCGCCATTGATTTATTGCCTGATCTGGGGAGCGGCTGAGCCAGGACTCAGGGCTCCCTTCGCAGTCCCTAGTCAGAGTTTGGGCTGGTGGGGGTCTGGCGTGGACCGAGGTGGCTGGTCAGGTAGTGCAGGGCCGAGCGGATGCCCTCTGTGGTCCTCTGCTCCACTGTCTCCAGCATGTGGGTGACAGAGTGCAGGGCCGAGCTAGTCCTTGTCATCAGCCCAGAGGAGAAGGTGCTCCCCAGGATGCTGGAGACTGAGCGCAGGCTGGGCCCGGTGCTCTGCAGCATGTCTGTCACAGAGCTGTGGCCGGAAGCCAGGATGGCCGTGGCCATGCCCACGGTGGTCTCGGACCACACTAGGATGTCTGCCAGGGAGCTGATGGACGCCTCACCTCCACCCAGCAAGCTGGTCATGGAGCGCATGTAGCTGTTCTCCTCATCGGCCATGTAAAGGCTGGCATCCAGGGACCTCCTCCCTGGGGCCACCTCATGGGGGCCAGGCGAGGGCGGGGCACTACCTCCTGGCATGGACGGCAGCTGCTGATCCTGCAGATACTCTGAGCCGTCCACCAAATCCCCCTCAGTCACTTCCTGGGACTCAGATGTAGTCGAAGCTTCGGTGTCAGGGTTCAAGGTCTCCAGACCCTGAGATTCCTCCGCAAGAGCCCCTCCTTTGGTGGTGGTGGTGCGGCTGATGGTCTCAGTGTCCGCCTGACCCCCCGAGTGTGCGGGGCTCATGGCGGGCTGGCCATGCAGCTTTCCAGGGAGCTCTGCTTTAGTACCTGCTGGAGCTGGAGCTAGTTCTCGGTCACTGTCCGGGACCCCTGATATTTGTGGGGTCTCTTCTTTCACCAGGGAGTCGTGTTGGAAGGTCTGAGGACTTGAAGCCATACTCACATTTTGCACCTGTCCATCCCATGCTGGGTCCTGGGGGCTCGTGGGCATTTGTGGATTGTTTGAGGCCTGGTCGCCAAGCAGGGCCCTGGCCTCCTTGGGCTCCTGCCTGTCCCCTACAGCATCTTCATGCTTGTCCTTGTCCCCAGATGCTGATGAGGGCTTGGAGGAGACTTGCTCAATGGAGGCCTGATCTACATCCTGTTGTTCAGGTGATATAGTGGCCCTGTTAGCTGCTGGGACATCGGCAAGGAGGGGGACCTGACTCTGGAACCCCACTGTCGAAGTGTCCGTGGGGCTGCTGTCACCATGGGTGGGGACGCTGCCAGCTCTGGCCTCTCCCGAGGGTGCAGTGGTCATCTAGCCCCTCTGTCCCTGTGCTGGATGAGGGAGTGGCCATGGCCATGCTGGGCCAAGTTGTCCAGGTGGTGAGGTCACAGGGAGCTGCAGGCAGCTGGTGATGTCACAGGTGCTGGCACAGCAAGGGCCCTGAGCCTCTGGAGAGGCTGCCTAGTGGGCTGAGGAGCCTGCTTGGGATTCCCTCTCTCCCTCTCTCTCTGCCCCTCTTCCGCTCTCTCTTTCTCTCTCTCTCTCTCTCTCTCTCTCTCTCTCACACACACACACACACACACACACACGCACTCATGCAGAATAAATTAAAAAAATATATTACAAGGAGCCACCCCAAGCACTTCTCTGTCCACATTGGTGACTCAGGACCCTGATTTGGCCAGCCTTTCTGCCGAGAGTCGGTTTCCCAGCAGTGGTGAGTAGAAATAAGTGAAGGCTAAGGGCCTGGGCAGCTCCTAGCAATGACCTTGTTGGTTGTGGGGCACCATGGACTGAATATTCGTGCCCCACACCAAAGTTCATAGGTTGGAGGTTAATCCCCATGTAATAGTACTTGAAGGGGGAATTTGGGAGGTGCTTAGGTCATGAGGGTGCAGCCCTGACCAACAGCATTGGTGCCTTTATGAGAGAGGCTGCACGTGGCTGCCTGGCCCCTGCTCTGTGTGAAATGCAATCTACAAACAGGTGGCAGTCCACAAACCAGGAAGCAGGTCCTCACCAGACACTGAACCCACCCATGGCTTGATCTTGGACTTCCCAGCCTCCAGAAATGGAAGAAATTGGGGCGCCTGGGTAGCTCAGTTGGTTAAGCCTCCGACTTCAGCTCAGGTCAGATCTCACGTTCGTGGGTTCAAGCCCCGCGTCAGGCTCTGTGCTGACAGCTGGCTCAGAGCCTGGAGCCTGTTTCAGATTCTGTGTCTCCCTCTCTCTCTGGCCCTCCCCCTCTCATGCTTTGTCTCTTCTGTATCAAAAACAAATAAAACATTAAAAAAATTAAAAAAAACAGAAATGGAAGAAATTAATTTCTGTTGGTGCATCTGGCTGGCTCAGTCAGCGGAGCGTGTGACCCTTGATCTCTGGGTTGTGAGTTTGAGCCCCACATTGGGCATAGAGTTTACTTAAAAACAAATCTGTTGTGTATAAGCACTCCCCACTGCCGCAGTCTCTGGGCTTTTGTAATAGCAGCCCAAGTCGATTAAGACAGAAATTGAAGTCGGGGGGTGGGGGCTGCTGTAGAAATACCTAAGCCCGTAGATGCTGCTCTGGAACTGGGCGACGGGCAGGAGTGGGAAGAGTCTGCGCCAATGCTCACAAAAGCCTCCGCGGCTCTGAGGATCTTTAATAAGGGTGGTTCTGGAGCGAGCTCAGCAAGACAGGGAGAGTTCTGGAGCGAAAGCCTCAGTCTTCCTAGACAGCCCCTAATAAAACTGAACCGCATATTGGGAGAAATATGGATGGTAAAGGCATTTGGATGAGATCTCAAGTGGAAATAGGAACATCTTATTGGAAACTGGAGGAAAGGTGATCCTTGTTATAAAGCAGCAAAGAACTTGGCTGAGTTGTGTTAGTGTTCTAGTGTTTTCTGGAAGGTGGAATTTAACCTGTGAGTGATGAAATTGGAAGAAATTGAAGCAATTTCTAAGCAAAGTATTGAAGGTGTGGCTGACTGTTTAAAGTAGAATTTGAAAGGAGAATTGTTAAACTTTTAAAGAACTAGAACTTAGAGGTCTGGAAAATTCTGTCTATCCATTCTGCAAAGAGTGAGGTATATTTGGATTTTTATGGTTTAAGGTTTTACACTTATTTTCTTCTCCTTTTTTAAGTCTGTTTGTTTGTTTAGAGAGCACAAATGAGTAAGGGGCAGAGAGAGAGAGAGGAAGAGACAGAATCCCAAGCCAGCTCTGTGCCATCAGCACAGAGCCCTATGCGGGGCTGGAACCCACGAACCGTGAGATCATAACCTGAGCCAAAGTTGAACACTTAACCGGCTGAGCCAACCAGGTGCCCTGGAATTTGATTTTTGATTCTACATGTTGTACTTTACACTTACCCTTGTTAAATTTCACCTGTCTTAAAAATCTGAACCAAGGAAGGGTGACTGGGTGGCTCAGTTGATTGAGTGTCTGCTCTTAATTTCAGCTAGGGTCTTGATCTCAGGGTTGTGAGTTCAAGCCCCAGGTTAGTTCCAAGCTGGGCGCAAAGCCTACTTAAAAAAATAAATAAACAAAATAAAAATCTGTGCCAAGGAAAGATAAAGTAGACTAAAGAGGGATTAATGTCAAAGAGCAGAGAGGATTATTAAAATTTGGAAACAAAAATATTATTTATACATAAATATTAAATAATATTGGTGTAGAACATTATGTATATTTATTCTGTTATATGTAATATATATAGAAATATATACATAAATATATTTAAAAGAGTTTTTCTCCTTAATTTAGTTCAAAAGTTTCTTTCCTTTATTTTATTTTTTTAAATACTTATTTTGAAAGAGAGAGAGAGTGAGCATGAGTGGGAGAGGGAGAGAGAGGGAGAGAGAGAATCCCAAACAGGCTTTGTGCTGTCAGTGCAGAGCCCGACTGGGGGCTGTGAGATCATGACCTGAGCCAAAATCAAGAGTCTATGCTTACCTGACCGAGAGAAGCAGGCACTCCTTGCCCTTAGTAAGTAGTGCTCAGAGGAGCAAATTAGTCTAAAAACTGTTGCCTTTGATTTCTTTTCCAATCCTGTCTAAGAATATTCAATATGAGACATAATGACTCTCAAATAAATAAATGTTCTCATTTTAGTGTAAACCCAGTTTGTGGACTCTTATGAAATTATATAAAGCCTACATGGATACATAGAAAAATGCTTAAATACTATTCTAAAAAGCAGGATACAGTATTTTATGCACATTATGTGTATTTGCTGACACTGCGAGCTAGAAGTAATGGAAACCCAATTCAGACCTGCTTAAGCTGAATAATAATAATAATAATAATAATAATAATAATAATAAAGGAAGTTGTTGGTTCACAGAAACTGTAAAGTCTAAGGGAAAACTTCTCTACAGCAGGGGCCCCGTGATAATGTCAAGATTTAGTCTTCTCTGTCTCCCTTTCTTTCTTTTAAAATGTTCATTTATTTTTAAGAGATAGAGGACAAGCAGAGGAAGGGCAGAGAGAGAGGGAGACACAGAATCCAAAGCAGGCCCCAGGCTCTGAGCTGTCAGTCAGCACAGAGCCCCATACAGGGCTTGAACTCACAAACCGTGAATCATGACCTGACCGGAAGTCGGGTACTTAACCGACTGAGCCACCGGGATGCCCCTCCTCTCTCTCTCCCTCCCTTGCCTTTCGTTTATCACTGAGGCTGGATTTGCAGGCAGATGTCCTCCCCGTGCAGAGGTGCAGGCTGCTGGCGGCTGATACGCAGTTATAGCAAACTTCAGGCCTGAGCCTCGTGGGCTCCCGCTCCCTTCTCTGCAGTGATCTCTACGGCCTGGACCATATCCCGGTTGGTCAGGCCTGGAGTAGGAGCGTGGGGTCTGCCCCACTGAAGCTTAAGGCCTGCGGGTGGTAGTGGAGGGGGTCCCCAAAGGATTTTGGGGTGCTGTAACCAAAAGAAGGCAAATGGATGCTGGATGGGAAATACAGAAAAATCCCACTGTAAGGTGAGCACGCACAAGTAAAAAAAGTCCACTGGGGAAAAGCCTGGCAGGAAATACAGCAAATTGCCCAGAAGATAGTCTCTTTTTAAGTTTGTTTATTGATCTTGAGATTTTGAGAGAAAGAGACAGCTCTCATGCTTGTGTGCATGTGAGTAGGGGAGGGAAGGGGTAGAGAGAGAGAGAGAGAGAGAGAGAGAATCCCAAGCAGGCTCTGCACGGTCAGCACAAAGCCCGACACAGAGCTCGTACCTACAAACTGTGAGATCATGACCTGAGCTGAAATGAAGAGTCAGATGCTTAATCAACGAAACCACCCAGGTGCCCACCCCCCCGCCGCAAAAGACAGTCTGATTATTGTAACAAAATCAGAAAACACATATCAGAAATAATTAAATAAGTAAATAAGAATAAAAAGAAGACTCACCGTAAGCCATATGGTGGGCTCGGTGAGTCAGGAAGTCTGTTACCCCAGCACTTAGAAACCCACGCACACACCTCCTTCAAACGCACAGAAATGCGGGATTGAACACTGTCCCCCAGAGGGTAACTGTATAGCTGAACTAGGAGGAATGGAAGATCTCCAGGTTCCAGAAGAGACAGCTTAACCAGCAGTAGAGGTGGGGATTCGGCTGGGGGACAGCTGAGGTCAGAGGCTGGGGGCTTCCGAATGCTGTCAGAGCAGGAGCTGTGGCCCTCGGGTCTGACACCTGGAGCTGTGTGTAGAGAATTTAACAAATGAGCTGGGGCCCTGGGTGGGCTGCCCCGTCAGGGAGGAGGGCTCCAGCAAATTCTGCCCATCAAACCAGAGAGATGGCTGTCTGCTCATGCTTGGGTGGGGGGTTAAAGTCACATGACAGCAGGAAGCTTCTGCCTCACTGTCAGCTGCCGTTGGAATTGGACACTGATACCCCATTGGACCTACGAGGGGTGCCCGGTCAGCCCCCCCAAACCATCCAGCTCCATGGTGTGCGGTAGGCGGCTTGCACCTGCTGGCCTAGCGCATCTCTTCCCAACTCTGCGTTCAGTGGTTTCCGCCTGGCAGCCGGAAATCAGACTTGGTGGGATTATTTACACCGTGGAAAGCGCTACTGAGCAGGGTTCATGTTTCCTCGGTGACCGGGTAGTTTAGCGGCCCTCCGCTGGATCTGCTCACAATCCTTTCGTGGTAGGAGTGTCTCATGTCATTGGTAAGGAGCCCCTTTCGACCATACCTGAGTTTGTGCCAACAAGGTGGCCAGGGAGCTTCAAGATGGGGACTTGTCTCCAGGGGGACCAATCGTACCTTTAAGGCGGTTGGAACTTCCGGCCTGCAGGCTCTCCAGGGGTGGGGGGCTAGGGGACAGGAGGGCTGCAGGGGGCGGTTGGGAAGGGGCTGGAAGTGAAGTTAATCACCAAAGGCCAGTGATTTAATCAGTTGTGCCTACACAATGGAACTTTGATAAAAACTCCGAAACAAGGAGACTAAGGGAGCTTGTGGGCTGTGAGCACATCCACGTGCAGGGAGCATGGCCACCCCGACTCGGAGGGGACAGGACCTCCTGCTCTTCACGAGACCCTTCCTGACCTCACCCTGGGTACCTCTTCACCTGGCTGTTCATGTGCATCCTGAGCGCATGGTTTTCCTAAGTCCTGTGACTCGTTCTAGTGAGCCTGAGGGGGGCGGAGCGGAAGTGCAGGTGGCGGGGGGGGGGGGGGGACCCGTTTGCTGCTGGCGTGCGAAGTGGGGGCAGGCAGTGCTGTGGGGACCGAACCCCTATCCTGTGGGGTCTGTGCTGAGTCCAGTTCCAGCTGGGGTGGCCGGCCCAGCAGGGCTGATGCACGAATGCAAGGAGGGGATGGAGATAAAGTTCCCAGGAAGCACAGAGCCTTGCGTAGGGTCCACCGGCATGACCGCGACGGCAATGAGCCATCTTTTTTGGATGGCTTCCTGTCTTCCTTCCTTCCTTCCTTCCTTCCTTCCTTCCTTCCTTCCTTCCTTCCTTCCTTCCTTCCTTCCTCTTCTTCTCTTTCTTTCTTTTCTTTCTCTTCCTTCCTTCCTTTCTTTCTTTCTTTCTCATGAGCCTGACTGCCTGACCTCAGTGCTCATGGATGATTTGCTCTTTCAAGGAGTCTCTTTACCACGTGAGCCCGAGACTCCCTTGGAGGGGATGTCTGCCTGTGGTGACTCCCAGGTCATTTGCCAGACTCACTAGAAATCCGTCCCCTGCCCCGTGTATAATATTCCTGCAGTCACTGCAGTGGATGATTAATTAGCTTGGCCCACGCGGGGGAGGGGGGAGGGAGGCTCCAGCGCACTGCGCTCCCCTCCAGACCCCCTGGGCATTCTGGCAGCCACAACCCCGCCCCTCCCCTCGTTGAGGTAGGCTCGCCCTAGACCCTCCTTTGCACTAGCATGTGGGGCTGGGAATCCTGTATTGGGAGCACGGGTAGCGAGGAGGAGGAGGGGGCATAGCGGGGGAGGCAGTCTGGCCGCAGTCCAGCTGTAAGGGTGGGTTGAGCCTGACGGTCTAAGCTGTTTCCCCGAGGGGGTCCCTGGGTCAGGCGCAGGCCTTCATGCAATGCTGGCTATGGAGTTATGAGAGGGAGGTGAGTCTTGCTAGAGACTTTGGGAAGTTTCCTCGCTCATTAGGAGACCCAGGAAGAGACAGTCTTCCTCTGCTCTTGTACGTGATCACATTTCATTTGGCTTCTTGTAACCATGAGGACACCCGGCCTGAAAAAAAAAAGCCCCACAGAGAGAGTAGTGAAATCATGGAGATTATAGAAAAGTAGAGCAAAGCCTTGATCAAACTGTACCTGCAGCCACCCAGCCACCAGGTTTCCCGTGATGGGCGGTGATTTGTTTCTAAGTTGTTTCAGCAAATTGAGCCAGGGCTTCCTGTTACAAGCAACAAAGACCTCTTAAGGAGTAGCATCCCTACCCTGAAAGTCATCCAAGGAAACTGAGCTCTGGAGGCCCCACCATCCTGTCTCTCCAGAGCACCCTGGGTCCTCTGGCTACCATGGCCACTGCTGTCAAGTCATCTCCCTTCTGCCTAGGCTTCAGACTTCTCCATCCCAAGACTTCTGTCCACATTGGTCCAGAAATCACCCCATAGGGCCCCTCCCACACCCTTCCTTGGGTTCCTTCCGGGCCCTGGCACTCAGCTAATGCTACCACCATGGAAGAAACAGTGCAGGGCTCATCCAAAGAGGCAAAAGCTGGCATTTCTTCCCAGCGTCTGCACTAAGGAGCAGAGCTATAAACCAGGCTAGGCACTTGGCATCCATAGTGGGTTGAACTATGGGCCCCCCCAAAGATATGCCCTTATCCCAACCCCTGGAACCTGTGAATGTGACCTTATTTTGTGACCTTATTTGGAAAGAGGGTCTTTGCAGACATAATTAAATTAAGGGTCTTGAGATCATCCAGAATTGAGGTAGGTCCTAAATGCAATGGGTAGTGTCTTTATAAGAGAGAAGTGTTCTGTGTTTTCTTAGATTCTATACATCGGTTTGGCATTTATCGATCACAGGGCCACACTATTGGCACGAGTATCCGCCTCTCTCCTGCAAGCCAGCTTGCCAGGAGCTGTCCCTTCGGGTGCAGGTGGGCTGTCTAAGGCTGAGCCCCCACCCACCTCCTTATCTCTTACACCAAGCCAACACTGTCCCTGCCCCAAGTCTCCCCACGGCCAGGTCCCAGCGGCTGGAGACCACTCCTACAGCCCAGGGCCTGTTGGAATGATTCACACTAGCCAATCCTAGTGTTTACTCAGCCTTGCTTGCCTCCCCCGCACGGCTCCGGCCTTTGCCTCCCCCTCGCTCCTGTCTTCTGCCTCCCGTCCCCACCACGTGTTGCCCACGTGGCCCTGTGTGGTGGGACACGCCCCTTCCCTCAGGAAGTGTAATAAATTCTTTGAATGGCATCGACCTCTCTGTGTGATCTTTCAATCACCTCCACAAATTAAAATCCCTCGGGTACAAATGACATGATACGGGAGAAGGAGAAGGGAGGGCACTTGGAACTAGGGAAGGTGGCCATGTGAGGACAGAGGCATGACTTGGAGTGATCTGAGGAACACCAGGAGCACCAGAAGCTGCAGGAGGCAAGGAAGGAATCTACAGAGGGAGGAGAAGACGCCTCGGCGCGAGCGGTTCCTGCAGACACCATGATTTTGGCCCTCCAGCCTCCGGACCTGTGAGAAAACAGCTTTCTGCTCTAAGGCCCCCTGTTGTGGTCATTTGCAACAGCGGCCCTAGGAAGCTGACAGAGCAGCTAACAGTAATTGACGCTGCACCCTCCACACACGTGCACGGCCACTGCGCTACTTAATCCTCCCACCAAGGCCCGTGGTAAGTACTGTTATCCCATTTCGCAGATGAGGAAAGTGTGGCTCAGCCAGGGCAAGAGCTGGGGTGTGCGCCATCTGACCAAGACCAAGCCCATAAGGCCGTGCTCTTAACCATGGTACGATTCTGTGAGCTAACCCGTTAGAGCAGGTCAGGATTTGCCCCCATAAACCCGTGTATTCACATGGAGGGGGCACCGGTCCCCCCCATCTCTGAGTCCCTAAGGCTGCCGCCCACTCTCTACACCTGTCGTGATGGGTGCCCTTCACTGTGGTCACTGCTCTGGCTGTTGCCACCGAGGGGTGGCCAGTGGGCTCCGGCTCCTGTGGGGGTCCCAAGGCTGCTCCTGGGAGTGTGAGCCTGGAGCCCTGTGGGCGCTCAGCCGCCCTGCCCACACGTGCCCCAGGAGCCCATCCACCTTGAGGAGGGGGTGCGCGCGGCCCCGCCCTGCCAGTGAGACCAGCTTGAGCACCCGGGAAGGGCCCTGGGTGTCTGACTCTTTGACTGGCTGCTCCCAGTTGCTCAGTGCCAGCTCTCTGCTCCCAGGGGGGCCTCTCTGAACACTGGCGCTCCAGCGGGGGGGGGGGGGGTAGTCCAGATTCTACTTCTTCCAGAACTCCCACTTCCTGCGTGTGCAACACACTGAGGGGACAGAGCACCCGGGGGCTCCATTAGCAGATGAGATGGGAATTCCACTTAGATGCACACTGGATTTGTTTGGAAGAAATAGGTTAATAAGCCCCATGGGGCGGAGACTCAGACCCCCCAAGGAATTCTCAGGTGACAAAAAACAATTGCTACTCTGCTTTCTAAGGAGGTGGATGCTGTTAGTGGAAGGTCTTTGTTTGGGAAGAATTGGATTTGGGCCAGCTCTGCGGGAGAGAGGGAATGAGGAAGGATTCTGAGGTTTCTCAGAAATGAATGCTGAGTTACAGGTGGGCAGGAAGGCAGCTGCCCTGAGAAAGGGGGCAAGGTCAGGCCCCCTGGGGGTGGAGCCAGGGGAGGCTCAGGAGAACAGAAATCCCTATAGGGAATTATTAAGTTATTTGCGTGGAGATCTCCAAGGTAAACTCCTCACCTCCACAACATGAAAAATCACACTTGTTTTCTAGTCCTTTTGTGTGAGTGCTGCCAGCCAGGCCACGGCAGGCCCTGGGGAGGCTGTGCCCCTCTAGGGTGGCTGCGGCTGCCCTGGGTGACACAGACTGCAGGGGCAGTGAAGGGCCTGCATGCACAGTGGTGGTGGGAGAACATTGGGTAAAATTCTCACTTTTGCTTCCAGATTTTAAAGAGATAAATACAAAGAAAGAAAGAAAAAAAAGAGAGCAGTCAGAAGTAAACTAAAAGAAAAGATTTCATTTTGGGAAGGAGAGTCTTTTCTAAACATAAAAGCCAGTAAAGAAATCTCAAAGGGAAAAGATAGACACAGAGAGACACAGATAAAAACAAAACAAAACATAACATAAGAAAACAAAACAAAACAAAAGTGTAACCAGGTGATGAAAAGACCACCAAACTCGAATAGAAGCGAGGCAAGGTTTTATTTACGGCCGGGCCAAACCTGATCTCCCGGGTGTCAAGGAGCAGAGAATGGCCCCGAACAAAGGCAGCAGTGAGTTTGCATTGACTTTAGCAAGGCAGCAACATCATCATTCAGTTAACCAATTAAAG
>NC_043702.1:7505563-7516933 GCF_006229205.1 Suricata suricatta
GTTGTCTGCTTAGCAAGCAGGCAAGTTACAGGGCTGGGCCGGGCCGGTTAGCACCTTCTGATAAGTCCAACAGAGAGCCAGACAGCGGTCACCACGTAATTTGTCAGAGCAGTGAACGAGATGCATTCACAAAGCAATGTGCAGAAGCCAGAACACTCGGTTAATGATTTTCCATTTTACTCAGGTTTGTTACCCTACAACAAAAACACACTAAAAAACTGAAGAGCAAACCACAGTCTGGGTAAAAATATTTGCTACAAATACCACAAAGGATTAATATATGTATTGTTGTTGGGGAGCAAAAATTTTCCTCTCCTCTCCTAAGTTCTTCTGACTGGTCTAAGAATTAAATTGACATGAGACCAATTAACAGGAGAAAATCAAATTTAATTGCAGAAACCCCACATACGTGACAGGTTAGAAGACAGACAGGTACAGTGAGGTGTAGGAATCCTGAGCTAAGGAATGGGCTGGGGACCTGGGCCTTCAGAGAGGAGGTGGGCGGTTTACAGGGCAATAAGAAGAAGAGCAGATGGTTGGTATTCCATGTTTGCCCTGTCGTACGGATGGGTCACTCAGATGTGATTTATCTCTGGAGAAAACTCTTATTTTGGGAAAGACCCCCAATTTAGATCCCTCTGTTATACCCAAGTTTCCATTGTCGTCCCCAAAACCAGAGACTGCCAGGGAGACCGAGTCACACATGCAAAAGCAAAAAGCTTTATTATTACGGTCTGTAAGCTCGGACTCACAGACTTCACCAGCGCGGTGGATCCGTGCTGAGAGCCCCGAGCAAAGGCGGGGTAGGGCCTTTATGGGTTTGGGAAGGGCGAGTTACAGGAAATTGTGACACAGGTACAGTGATCCAATCATTATTATACAATATTATTGACAGCACATTTAACCATTCATTGATACTTTTGGTGGGAGCCAATCACAACATTTAGAGTATTGACCAATTACAGAGTGGGCCCAGGACCCTCATGTACGGCATGACCAGCCTTAAGCTATAGGTGATCATCTATAGCTTCTATCTTTAGGCCCGCCCTTAGAAATGTTAAGGGTGTTAGCTGGCCTTTCCTGATTGGGTGTTACCAGGGTGGTCCCTCCTTCCTTGGGCAAGGTGTGCACTTCTATTGTCTAATAATTCTGAGAAGCCGAATTCAGACCTTCGTCCTTACACCTCTAGGTCATTAAGGAAGGGGCAAAAGTTTCTCTTGGGCCCACAGGACCTCAACTGCCTTCTACTCAAAATAGTCCACATGCAAAAGTGGCACATTTGTGGGAGACTTGTTCAGAACCTTTACTGGATAGAGATTCCAAACAGATTGATGAGACACCATAATACCCAATAACACAATATGCAAAAGACCAGAAAAGACCATTCGCCCAAGAAATCTAGATAATGAATAAACATGGGAATGTAATTGACTGAATTAGGAGTCAAAGTATTATAAGGAAAAAAAGCAAGGTATATTTGAGTAGTGGGATTCTAAATGACTTAATAAAATTGCTTTCTTTTGGTGAACTGCATTTTCTAATTTTTCTGTAGTAACATCATGTATTACTTGTATCAAGAGAAGGTCCGGAAAGCACATGATACTGCCAAATAACAAATGACTAGCCAGTGTCAGAGACTTTTAGTTTTGGTGGATGGTCGGCAATTTTTTTCTTTCAAGCTTTTGTGCATTTTTTATTTCTACGATTCTTTGTCTTTCAACAACAACTAAATAGCACTTTACATAATAGAACAAATCTGCAAGTTAAAATAAATTCCTTCTTCCCAACCTCCCAGAAGTCTGGGCCCTGTATGCAAATAGGATTCCTGGGAACACCCACTCCCCCCCCCCCCCAGCAGGAAGGCCAACTGAGCTGAGAGACTGTCCCTCCCACCTCGTCTCCCAGACAAAGGGGTACTTTAGCCCTTCTCAGATCCCATGTACACCCCCTCAAGTTGCCCTGCCCCCATCACCAGGGGCCACCCTGATGCCTCCTCACCCTCAGGTTTGGCCTGCTGGGGTGGAGGGGTGGGCCATCCAGGCCCCTCAGAGGCCGGGCTGGGTGGCCATGCAGTGTCCTGCGGGGCCCCTGGTGCAGACTGGCTTTGAGAGGTCAGAATGAAACTGTGATTGTAATGCCCAAAATTTCAATATCACCCCAAAACCAGAAACCACCAGGGAGACCGAGGCACGCATGTAAAAGCAAAGGGCAGTTTTATTACGGCTTAGGCTCGCCGGGCCTAAGTTCGGGCTCACAGCTTCACCAGCGCAGTGGATCCGTGCTGAGAGCCCCGAGCAAGGGCTGAGCAGGGTTTTTATGGGGTTTGGGAAGGGGGAGTCACAGGAGATTGTGACATCCGATCATCATTGTATAACAGCATTGGCAGCAACTTTAACCATACACATTGTTCAGAGCGTTCGCTACTTTTGGCGGGACCCAATTACAACATTTAGGGTATCTTTGAAATTAACCAATTACAGAGCGAGTTCAGGGTCTTGTTTGGTGACTATGGGGTTAACTTCAACACTAGGTAACAGGGTCCTATCTAAAGTTCCCATCTGCAGGTCTCCCCCTTAGGAATGTGGGGAGAGGTAGCTGGGCTTTCCTGATTGGATACCCCCAGGCAATGTATGACTGCCAAATGGCCAAATGGTTGCCAAATGGCCAAATGGTTCCGGAGAGACTGACTTTAGACCTTTTAGCTTAGAGGGGAAACAAAGCCTGTCATGGCGTCTGTTTGGTTAAGCCTTACATGATCTCTGCCCACACGTCCCACTGTGCGCCCTCATATTACTCCTGGGTGTCTGTTCTGGGCTGATTGTAGCCCCTCAGCATTCACAGGGTGAAGTCCTACCCCCCAGTACCTCCCAATGTGACTACATGTGGAGATGAGGTCTTTAAAGGGGTAATTAAGTTAGGATGCAGTAGGGGCGCCTGGGTGGCTCAGTCGGTTAAGTGGCCTGCTTTGGCTCAGGTCATGATCTCACAGTTCATAGGTTCATAGGTTCGAGTCCCACATTGGACTCTGTGCTTACAGCTCAGAGCCTGGAGCCTGCTTCAGATTCTGTGTCTCCCTCTCTCTGACCATTCCCTGCTTGCACTGTCTCTCTCTGTCTCTCAACAACAACAACAACAAAAAAAACATTTAAAAAAAGGATGTAGTCATTAAGGGGGGCTTTAATCCAATATGACTGGGGTCCTTGTAAGAAGAGGAGATTCGGATGCACGCACAGAGGGGAGAGCAGCATATGAGCCTGAAGACCATCTACGCACTGAGGAAAGGCTGGGAGCCCTCAGCACCCAGAGGGAAGGGCCCTCAGCACCCAGAGGGAAGGGCCCTCAGCACCCCGAGGGAACGGGCCCTGCCGACACCTTCATATCTGAACTTGCACCTCCAGAATGTGAGCAGGTACGTTTCTGTTGTTGGAGACTCCCAGCCTGTGGGACTTTGTTCTGGCAGCCCCGGCTGACTAATACAAAGTCCTTGAGCACAGGATTGGGGTTAAAGATAGATGTCTGCTTGAAAAAACTGTATTACCCAATTTGAGAGACAAGTCACTAGCCGATGTCGTAACACAGCCCAGTGGGCCAAGCGCACATTCCCAGGAGCGAGCAGGTTCCCAGAATCTAGGATGTTGGCAAGACTTATAGAAGCCAAACCCCAGGGTGTGGTGGGGGTGGGCCCCCAGTCTTCTCTGCCCTCCCCCAGCCCCAGCCCTCCGCTAGGCATCTACAGGGCACAGGGCTGGGGGCTGGGGGCGGGGTGTGGAGCGGCAGAGCCCTGAGCCACCCCTTCTGCTCACAGCTGCCACTCTGCGTGGGGCCAGCTTTGCTCCATCCCTGGGGCATCCTCCGGGCTGTGTTGCCACATCTGCCCCTGTGGATGGTTGACCCATTTGGATGGGCTGTGCCTGCTGTCTGTTCTTACCAGGAGCCCCTTCACACGAGGCGAATTGGGAGAGGGGTTCCCTCCCCTCCGAGGAGGTTTCCCAGCGGCACTGCTCTAAGGGAGAATTATTCACTGCTCTCTCGCTCTGAACTTGGAGTTTTAGCCTTCTCGGCTCAGGAAGGAATGATTTGGAGAAACGATGCAAAGCTTTAGGTCCCTCCCCAGAAAAATGCACATGCACAGACCCCCTGTGCCCCACCTCTGAGGTTTGAACTGTTTCTGGTTATTTGCATTCCACGGACTGTAGATCTCTGAAATTCACCTGCCACGTGGCTTACAGGCAAACAGAGGTGTGGACAGGCAGAGGGAGGTTGGGCAGGGATGCAGTCCTGGAGAAAGACACCAGGGCAGAGGGAAGAGGCCCCTGCGGGGAAGCTGTAAGAACACTCTGGCGGATCCTGGAGGGCTGTCCCTAGAGGGTGGAAGGCAAGGGAGTGTTGGAAGGTTCTGGGCAGAAGGGAGGCATGGAGGAAGCAGGGCGCTGGAAGGAAGTTTCTAAAAGCATAGCCCTGGGGCACCTGGGTGGCTCAGTTGGTTAAGCGACTGACTTTGGCTCAGGTCATCATCTCATGGTTTGTGAGTTTGAGCCCCGCATCGGGCTCTGTGCTGACAGTGTGAGGATGTAGATCTGATTCGGGTTTCCCCTCTGACCTTGAAGTCCAGGTAACATCATTAACATTTCTGGGGGCGGGCCTAAAGATGGAGGTTAAGACTAGTCACGCCCTACGTGAGGGTCCTGGGTCCACTTTGTAATTGGTTAAAGTTACTGTCAATGATGTGATGCTATATTGATTGGACCCCTGTACCTGTGTCACAATTTCCTGTAACTCCCCCTTCCCAAACTCATAAAGGCCCTGCCCCACCATGTTCGGGGCTCTCAGCACGGATCCACCACGCCGGTAAAGTCTGTGAGCCCGAGTTTAGGCTGGCCGGGCCTAAATTCGTAATAAAGCCTTTTGCTTTTGCATGAGTGCTCCGGCCTCCCTGGCGGTCTCTGGTTTTTGGGGGCGATATTAAAATCTGGGTACAATAACAGCTCAGAGCCTGGAGCCTGCTTCAGATTCTGTGTCTCCCTCTCTCTCTGCCCCTCCTCTGCTCGCACTCTGTCTCTCTCTCAAAAATAAGTAAACATTAAAAAAAAGAAATAAAAGCATAGCCCTGTGAGAGCCTGCCTGCCATATTGTCTCCATACACGAGCATCGTTTTAGTGTATGTTAACCCCAAAAGACTGGCCCAGGACAAATCAAGAAGAGCAGGATCGGGAAGTTCTATCGGGTTTGGGGGTGAATAGAATAGGAAGTCCCGAGCTGCCCAAGACAGGAGTGTGTTTGTGGAGGGTAGTTAGTAAGGGGGTTAGGAAATGTGATCGGGGAAGCCAGCATTGTCAAGGGCAGAGAGTGCGCTCCCCACTGAATCTCCTGGAGGGGTCCCACTCACTCCTGCTCTGTGTCCCACTCACCCGGCCACCTGGGTTGTCCTTTGTCTTTTGTAGTTGGTTGACTTGTGCCCCCCTAAGTCAGGCACCTGTAACCTCACAATATGACTTTATTGGGAATAAGGTGTAGTTAAATTAAGGATTTCCAGGGGCACCTGGCTCAGTAGGTTGAGCGTCCGACTTCAGCTCAGGTCATGAACTTTCAGTTCGTGAGTTCGAGCCCCATGTCGGGATCTGGGCCGACAGAGCCTGGAGCCTGCTTTGGATTCTGTGTCTCCCTCTCCTTCTGTTCCTCCCCTACTTGCTCTCTGTCTTTCTGTCTCTCAAAACTAAATAAAGATAAAAATATTAAAAGAAATTTTAAAAAATTAAAAAAAAATTTTTAATTAAGAATTTCTGGATGAGATTATCCTGGATTTAGGGTGGACCCTGAAAACAATGACTGGGGTCCTTAGAAGAGAGAGGGGAAGGAGTGGGAAACGAGACCCTGAGGGAGCCTCGTGAAGACGGAGGCAGAGGTGGAGTGAGTGCAGCGTCTCACGGGCCAGGGAACAGCCATGGTGGCCAACAACCACCGGAAGTCGGACGCTTAACCAGCTGAGCCAGGCCCCCTGCAACCCCCCTGCCTCTTTCTCTTCTTAGAAGGACACCAGTCCTATTGGATTAGGGTCTTATGCTTATGACCTCATTTAACTTTAATTACTCTGTTTTTTAAAAAAAAAAGTCTTTTATGTATTTTTAAATCCTCAAAATCACCCTCTGAGTTTGGTCGTATTATCATCCCATTTGCAGATGAAGAAACCAGAGACACATCGAGGCTGAACAATGTCCTCAAGGTCACACAGCTAGAAAATGGTGGCTCTGGGTCTTCATGTGGACAGTCTGGCTTCCGAGTCTGTGTTCTTTTCTTTTCAAGAGCCCTTTTTGTTTTTGGAGGGCGCCTGGGTGGCTCAATTGGTTGAGCAACTGACTTGACTCAGGTCATGATCTCATGATTTGTGAGTTTGAGGCCCACATAGAGCTCACTGCTGTCAGTGCAGAGTCCACTTCAGCGCCTTAGATCCTCTGTCTCCCTCGCTCTGCCCCTCCCCCACTCACACTCTCTCTTTAAAAAAAAAAAAAAAGATTTTTTTTTTAAGTAGGCTGCATGCCCAACATGGGGCTTGAACTCATAAGCCCGAGATCAAGAGTGGTATGCTCCACTGACTGAGCCGGCCAGGCGCCCCCAGAGTCTGTAGTCTGGTTCTGTTAGGCTGCCTCCGTTCACGGGAGAGCGACAAGTTTTTGGACCAGCATGCAGCACTGGAAATGTTGCTATGGCCACTTTTCAGAAACTACAATCTGCTGAAATCTGTGCTCTGATTTAACAAAAAAGGAAGAGATTTAAAAACTCTTCAGTCCAATAAACAAACCCCCATCTACATATTCATCCAGCTGCACATTTAGGATTATGTGTGTGTGTGTGTGTGTGTGTGTGTGTGTGTGCGCGCGCATGCACGTGCCTTAATTACTTCCTTAAAGGCCCTATCTCTAAATGCAGTCACACTTGGGGGTTAGAGCTTCAATATACCAATTTTGGGGGGATACATTTCTGTCCATAACATCTAACTTCATGAGACTGGTGTGCCACACACAAGCTGGGGAAACGCACATGGGGGGACTTGAACTTGATTTCGGGGGTAACGGGGTGGGGGCTGGGGGACGGGAGGGGGCTGCCACCCATCCCTGCTTGTATAAAGATGTCCTTGGTAGTGGCAGGAGAGGAAAAAGAGCACAAAGTAGATCTTTTGTTTAAAGGTCACAATAGGGGTGCCTGGGTGGCTCAGCTGGTTAAGCATCGGACTTTGGCTCAGGTCATGATCTCACAGTTCGTGAGTTCGAGCCCCGCGTCGGGCTCTGTGCTGACAGCTAGCTCAGAGCCTGGAGCCTGCTTCAGATTCTGTGTCTCTTTCTCTCCCTGACCCTCCCTTGCTTATGCTGTCTCTCTCTGTCTCTCAAAAATAAATAAAAAACATTAAAAAACCCTAATCTATAAAAAAATAATAAAAATAAAGGTCACAATATCTTGGCAGTTCTTCCTTTCGAAAGACGGAGCCTCTCTCCTCTAACCCTGGTCAGGGCTTGGCCCCAGTGACTTGGTTTGGTTGAGAGAACAGTAGAAACATGACAAAGCAGAGGTGTAAAAAGTGTTTCTGCCCTGAGGGCGTGGCTTCCCTGGATCCTTTTGGAGCCCAAAGCCCATGTGAAGAAATCTGCTTGTTTGATAATGAGATTATCATGGCCCGGTGGCCTCCCGTCACCCCAGCCCAACACCAGACACTGGAAGGGTCCCGTCTGGGACCCAGACCACCCAGATCCCAGCCCACCTGCCCACTGACTGCAGCCCCACAGCGAACCCAGGGAAACCCTGCAGAAGAGCCACCCACTTAGGCTGGTCCCCAAAACATTACTACCAGTAGAAATATCTGCTTTAAACTACTTAGTTTTGAGGTGGTTTGTTACATGGTACTAAAGGCCAATGAGAAGAGACTCATGATTGTCGTGGCTTCCCACAGAGAGGTCTCCTTGGGATGCTGCTGTCTGTACCACCTCAGCCTTCTCAGGGACACAGAGAAACGGTCCTTGCCATAAGTCTTGCTATTAAAAGTTTTTTAACCTCTTAAAAGTATCAGGATGGGGACGCCTGGGTGGCTCAGTCGGTTAACTGTCCGACTTTGGCTCAGGTCACGATCTCACGGTTCATGGATTTGAGTCCTGCATCGGGCTCTGTGCTAATGGCTCAGAGCCTGGAGCCTGCTTCGGATTCTGTGTCTCCATCTCTCTCTTCCCTTCCCCACTCATTCTTTGTCTCTGTCTCTCAAAAATAAATAAACATTAAAAAAAGAAAAAGGATCAGCATGATGAATATCAGGTGAAGATACCTTAAATTGATACCCCACAAAAATGTGATGTGAACTATTTTAGGTCAGTCCCTAAAATTAGCCACAAACTGGCTACAGGGGAATTGAGAACATGTTTTAAATGGTAGACTATGTTAAACATGTAAAAACTGACCTATCTTGGGGCGCCTGGGTGGCTCAGGCCATTAAGCATCCGACTTTGGCTCAGGTCATGGTCTCGCGGTTCAAGTGTTTGAGCCCCACGTCGGGCTCTGTGCTGACAGTTCAGAGACTGGAGCTGCTTCAGATTCTGTGGTCTTCTCTCTCTGCCCCTCCTCCACTCATGCTCTGTCTCTCTCTCTCAAAAAACTAATAAAAAACAAAACCCTGACCTATCTTGAATTTTCTTGAATATCCCACTGGAAGGAGCTGGTGAACCCTTAGGTTTTACTTGCAATTTCCTTTTGAAAAAAGTCACTGTCTTCTAAGCTGTAGCTACAGTCTTGGTAGAGATGGTCCCCGGAGGGACACTGGCAGGGAGAGCAATGGATGTAGGGAAGCTTCCAGGCGCCCTCCCAGCCTGACCCGGCTCTCTGCTGTCCCCTAGTGCCGGTCCTTTGGCATTGCAGGAGGGTGCCACCTCTGATTCAGGATCCTGGTTCTGTGGCTGATCCCTCTCAGGGTTAGGGTCTGAGCCCCAGACCCCATGTGGCAGTTGAGAAAGAGTCCTCCTATTCCCCCCTCCTACCTCCCTCCAAAGCTACACATTCACTGTCACTCCACAAGGTATCCAGTGACAGGAGAACAGGAATCATTAGCAACCACCACCCCTTCTGGGGAAATTTTATTTTGGGGTCCCATTCACAACATGTTAATTAGATACACTGAAGGTCACCGACATCCTAACCTGAACGGGAGTTCTATATAATTATATAGAACTGACTTGCATTGTAGTTGAGGCTGGAGGCTTGTTTTTGGTGGTCGAATACACATAACACAAAATTTACCAGAGTGTCTGGCTGGCTCAGTTGGTAGAATATGTGACTCTTTTTTTTCCTTTTTTAATATTTATTTATTTTGAGAGAGAGAGAAATGGTGGAGGAGTGGCAGAGAGAGGAGAGAGAATCCTAAGCAAGCTCACGCTGGCAACACAGATCTCATGAACATGACCTGAGCCAAAGTCAGACACTTAACCTACTGAGCCACCCAGGCGCCCCAAGAGAGAGAATCTTAAGCAGTCTCCACGCTCAGCGAGGAGCCCAATGCAGGGTTTGATCCCATGAACCTGGGATCATGACCTGAGCAGAAATTAAGAGTTGGACTCTCAACTGACTGAGCCACCGAGGCCCCCAATTGATTTAGTTTTATTTAATTCATTTATTTTTATATTTTTTAATGTTTATTTTTGTGAGAGAGATGACAGCATGAGCAGGGGAGGGGCAGAGAGAAGCAGACACAGAATCCAAAGCAGCTCCTGACTCAGGGCTTGAACTCACAGAGCCTGACTTGGGGCTTGAACTCACAAACCATGAGATCATGACCTGAGCTCTAAGTCAAACGCTTAACCAACTGATCCACCCAGGCGCCCCAAGATTTTATTTTTAAGTAACCTCTACACCCAACATGGGTCTCGAACTTACAACTCCAAGGTCAAGAGTCTTGTGTTCTATGACTGAGCCAGCCAGGTGCCTCTAGGCTATTGATTCTTTTAAACATACCTGTACAGTATAACTATTTTTATAAATTATAAAAACATGACATGGTTACTATAGGCAAGTTCAAAAGTTTAGATAATTAAAAAAGAATAACCACAGTCCCTAATTCCACTACCTTGAAATAACTAGTTAAAATATTAGGTGTCTTTTTCCCCCAGTCCTTTTTTTCTAGAAGTTACCACCCAACTTACCTCAGCCAACATATACAATATATACAAGATATAGATTTTATAAGATATCTTTTTATGTACAGAATTGGGATCCCACTGTACTTTCAGTTTGAAATTTTACCTTTGTTTACTTACTGAAGATGATACTTTTAACTATTTCCTATATCCTTACATTTGATTTCAATAGCTGCATGCATTTAAATATAAATTTAAAGTTAATATAACTTAAAATGTAACTTTAGGGGCTCCTGGGTGGCTCAGTCGGTTAAGCGTGTGACTTTGGCTCAGGTCATGATCTCGAGGTTGGTGAGTTTGAGCCCCATGTAGGGCTCTGTGCTGACAGCTCGGAGCCTGGAGCCTATTTCAGGTTTTGTGTCTGCCTCTCCTTCTGCGCCTCCCCGGCTTGCACTGTCTCTCTCTCCCTCCAAATAAATAAACATTAACTTTTTTTTTAAATTTACGGGCTGCATTCCCATCATATAGACGCATCGTGCTTTATTTAGCCAGATGCCTCTCAGGATAGTTTTTCTCGGTTGTCACTAAGTGTGCTGCGGTCACGTGTCCTAACATCTCAGCGGCACAAGAGCCGTGCCTGTCATACATTTCCTTCACAGTTTGGTTGGGGCTTGGCTCCTTTTGGCTGTGGATCAGCCATGGCTGCGATTCTTCTTCCTTCTAGAATACAAGGGAAGGAATAACCCCCACCAGGGACATGTCAGTCTTTTGGCAGAGGACAGGAGCTAGTGAACAGGTGAAAATGAGCGATGGCTCTTAAAGTCTGTATCACACCTCATGTCACGTACACCCCATCAGGAGTTCAAGGCCAAAGTCAGTGGGGCTGAGCCACCCGGGCAGCCCTCATGTTTCTAAAAGTCAATTAATTCAAGGCGGGGGCGGGGGTGGGGTGGGGGCTGTCTGGTTCAGTGGGTGGAGCATGGAACTCTTGATCTCGAGGTCATAAGTTTCAGCCCCATGTTGGGCACAGAGATTATTAAAAAAATTCTTTTTTCTTAGAAGTCAAATAATTCATTAAGGCTTACAAAAAAAACAAAACCTCCCAACAGCAGCTTCTGCCAAATTTCCACACTGCAACCAACTGAAAAAGGATTGATTTGTTCCCATACTCTGTGCCAAGAACTATGCTAAATAATTTACCCAAGTTTATTTGAGCTTAATTTTTTACAACCACCGCAGGAGGTAAATATTACATTTATCTCTCGGA
>NC_043702.1:7517033-7520755 GCF_006229205.1 Suricata suricatta
CCCTCCAGGATAGAGAAACTACTTAAATAGAATGGAAACCACCCTGGGCGAAATTTCTGGTCTTCTCTGGCTTAATGTGGACTCCATATTTCCACTTTGTTGGAAGAAACAGAGCTTCTACGCCTCTAAGATTTTAAATCAGACTTTCTTTCAATGCCTCCTGTTGTCACCTTGCCTCTTCTGCCTTCCCCTCCCCCTTCTGTTTCTGCACCAACTTGGGTGCGGTCCGAGTAACTGGTTTTTATACTATCTTCAATGCCTAATTGCCTCCTCCTCCCACCCTCGAGGTCAAGGAGCAAAGTGCACTTCCATGGACAGTTAGGTTTTGGGATCCAGGGAGACACTCTTGTCTTTCCTGCCACCCTGAAAATGGTGCCAGTAATCTGTGAGAGTCACCTGTCCGAACCTCCGGAGGTAAGTCAGTTTATCAGCTGAACTCTAAATGCACATGTGCTTTTGTCTGGAGTGTTCAGTGGAAAGCTGGACGCAGCATACTTCCACCCCAGGGCCACCCCGAGACGTCGGTGGGGCCCTTCAGTAAAACTGCAAACCTGTTTTGTGGCCACTTCTGTACTTGTTTTGTCCAGTTTTCATTGTCCTTGTTTTTGGTCTTGTCCAGTTGTCATTGTCATTGTTTTTGATCTTATCTGTAAAAATTCTATGGGAGGGAATGTAATAACCTCTGGTGTGTATGTGAGTGTGAATGTGCGGCTTGGTCTGCCTTGCCTGCCGAGTTCAATTCTGTGGCTTCACAGGTGGGCACCCTTAAGGTCCCCAAAAGCCTACAGAGTCTGAGTGGGCCCATCTGCGATTCCATAGTGAACGGCATACAGTCTATGACGGCATTAGGATAGTTTCCGATCGTAAGTCACAAAGCTGAGACTGCTACGGCTAAGCGTCACCTAAGTTCCTTCAGGACATGGCCAGATGGGCATCTGACTGGCCTCCTCATTAGAGGGGGCACCCGTATGCCTTTGTCTGTCTTTGTGACACAGCCTCATGAGAATATTATGGGGTTGGGACTGTGCAGAGGAGACCTTATTGGTCTGGCTGAAATAAAACCATACTGAAGGGGACCCTATAAACTTTAAACTGGAAACTCTTTTTCTCTGCCTTCAGGTGCATCTCCTCTTTTGCCCTCCTTTCTCCCATTCTTTTTCTGCACCACCTGGGTGGGCAAGGGCTGGCCTGCATAACTGACTCAGGCTTCAGACAAGGCAGGCTCCTCCCCTGCCCTAGGTGATAAGAAACAAAAGACCACAGAAGGCAGATTTTTGCACCAAATTTCCAGGTCAAAATTAATGATGGAAAACAAAGTGTCTCACGTGGGTTCATTCAATGTTTGAATTAATCTAAGTCTGTTGGCTTGATTCTACCTGGGTTTGCTATTTAAATGGTAAAAAAATATCTTTTGACCAATTAGGCCTTTTTATTTAGGATGCCAAGTTACTTGAAAAAGCACTGCTGTGCAATGATACACATGGGTTGTATTGCATGGGTAAATGCTGCAACTGCTCAAATATATATGCAGTTCCTCAAGTCCTAATGTTTTGGTGTTAAGATCATTACTTAATACTCTGATTACTAAAGGTGTTAAGTGTCACTAAATTTCTTTGTCAAAGTGCATCATAATGAATTCTCATCAGATCTTCAGATTTTGTCACAGAACATGTTTCTTTCTCAAGGAAAGTTGTAAAAAGGACTTTTGGGACAAATGCAGTATTTGACATCTTTTAGATTAATAATAAAATGGGTAGAAATGTCCAGAGCTAAAAGCTGCATTCAAGCTGAACAGGAATTAGGAGGATGGGACTAAATGAACTGATAAAAATTATAGTTTTGTGACTCTTGTTGGAAATATTACTGGTTCTCTCATGTTCGTTTATCCAGATTGTGAAAAAAATTTTCTTAGGACATCTCTGATATACAGAAATGTCGTAAAGCATTTGTTTGTAAACTGAAGCATTTATCTTTTCTCTCTACTTAACCGTCTGAAATTCAAAAACTCATAGTGAGCATTCTTTCGTTCATGGCAATTACAATTGTTTGCATAAGTTCAATAAGAATCTGTTCCTTTTATAGCAGGACATCATTGGAAATACTGGTTATTTTACCAAGGCTTTGACTGGAAGGTCCTATTTGAGAGTCGTGCATAGGTTCAGATATGACCAGACAACTTTAAGGAACTAAGGTTGACTTTATGAAAGTCATAAAGCCTAGTGGAAGTGTTGGCTGGATACCTTGCTCACAGAGTTCCCAGCAGCCTCACCCTTTTTAAAGTTTCAGGCATCACTCTGGAGTTAAGTAGGCCAATTCATAAGAACCCTCAACCTGGTGAGGTGATCCAGATCCAATTGACCGCTTAAACTGACCTTCAAAAAGACTCTGGCTCCTGAGATCTCCAGCCCTGCTCCAGCCACACCCCAGAAGCCAGCTGGTCTAGCACGGCAGAAGTTTGAGGAGGAGTCAGTGTAAGGACACAGGTCTGATTCAGCCTTCCCCTGTACTTAAGGGGGAAGCCGCCGGCTTCTCCGTATGAAAGGGGGCACATTAAGGAGGGACAACTCCTGCGGCGCCCAATCGGGAGAGGCCAGCTGACACTTTTGACCTTTCTAGGGGTGGGCCTAGTCATGCCCTACATGGGGGTCCTGGGCCCACTCTGATTGGTCAATACTCTGAATGTTGTGATTGGCTCCCACAACTGCCAATATTGATGTGGGGGTAGGGATTGGATCACTGTACTTGTGTCGTCATTTCCTGTAACTCCCCTTCCCAAACCCATAAAAGCCCTTCCCTGCCTTTGTTAAGGGCTCTCTCTCTCCACGTGGCCAGTGGGTTGGTGGAGTCTGTGAGCCCAAGCTTAAGCCCATAATAAAGCCCTTTGCTTTTGCAGGCGTGACTCGGTCTCCCTAGTAGTCTCTGGTGCTTGTTTTGGGGCGATATTACAAACTTGGGCATAACATCACCAGTCCGATGAGATAAACTGTTCTTGCTCTTTGCCATCGAATTGGCAAATGGTGCCCTAGAAAGCTGGGGAAACAGCAAAAAGTTCCTGATTATGCTCACCTTCTTTTATGGATAGGATGTTCTATTGGTATTAATTGCCTCTAATCTGGGCCCCATTTATAAGAGCAGGGTGCCTTCAATGGAAGATTCTGCTAAACTAACCCTTCCCCTGCATGATGATTATGGATTACAGATAGTGCGGGAGATAAATTCTGCGCTCACAGTCTCTTCATGAACAAATTCAGGCCATCAATGGCTCTTCCACTTTCATCTCTCCCTCCCAGGTTGCAGCCTCCTTCCTTCAGGGACTACAAATTTTTTAAGGTCCAAGGGACTGGTCTCACTCCTGACAAATATTGGCATTGCGGCTGGTACGTTGGTGCTCATCTTATGCCTTTTACCTTGCTTTTGTCACTTTGTCAATTGAAGATTTCACAGAATTATTGTGGAATTACTTTTCATAAGGGGGAGATGTTGGGAGCTATTTGAACTCACTGGTAGAGTGAAAATTCCTGGTGAGGGTACGGCAAGTTTGCATGGTCTCTTGCCCCCCAGATAGCTCCCAAACTCTACCCTCTTGAATCTTTTCATTTCTGCTTGGGCACCGAACTTCAGAGTGCTTTGCTGATTAGTGTCAGGAGCAGCCTGTCCCCCTGCCCTGTCCCTGAGGCATGATTGCACCTGGTCAGGGAAAAGATGAGTAAACTAGATACACC
>NC_043702.1:7520855-7538389 GCF_006229205.1 Suricata suricatta
AGGATGATGGTGTAGGCCAGAGAGAGAGTGAGAGAGCCTTGTGTTTTGTTCTGATCACCAGACAGGCACCCCTGCCCACCTGGCAGGTGTCTCTACCATTCTGGCAGGCATCTCTGCCCTGTCTGGTTCTCAAGCTTTATTTATGGCAAAAGGTACAAGGACCAGAAAGAGCAGTAGATGATTTCTCATAGATAGGTTTTACAATTTTCCAGGACATGGGTTCTGCAGAAGTTACAATTCTAGTAGTAATGATTGTCATAAAAACCTTAGCTACAGGCACTCATGATGTCATAGGTATTTCTACAAAACCTCAGGTCTAGCCTTAAGGAAGCGACCTTTAACCAAGAGGCAAACAGCATTGTTTAGTAAAGGTCAGTATTTTATGATTAAGGGTCATTAGGCTGTTTATAACGCTAAGAGAAAGTTCCCAGAAAAACAGGTTCTCAGGAGACATAAGGCCTGCTCTCACAGCCCAAAGATGACTGATACATTTTATTGCAGGAGTGACTTTCACAAAGGCGTTCAGGTCCAGAAGGTAGTCAGTTACCAGGTAATTGCTTAGGGGAAAATGATGTGTTGCATTAGGGTGTATCTAGTTTACTCATCTTTTCCCTGACCAGGTGCAATCATGCCTCAGGGACAGGGCAGGGGGACAGGCTGCTCCTGACACTAATCAGCAAAGCACTCTGAAGTTCGGTGCCCAAGCAGACATGAAAAGATTCAAGAGGGTAGAGTTTGGGAGCTATCTGGGGGGCAAGAGACCGTGCAAACCTGCCATACCCTCACCAGGAATTTTCACTCTACCAGTGAGTTCAAATATCTCCCAACAGTCCCCTGTTGGGCATGATTATGACCTGAGCCAGTCAGACACTTAACCAACTGAGCCACCCAGGGGCCTTCATGAAAGTCTATTAAAAACATTCCTTTGGAGCCAGACTTAATGAGCCCCTGGGCTTCCGTGATGGTCCCCAGCAGGTGCTCCCTCATGCACACATCCCAACCTCCACCTCCAGCTTGACTGCCCTGATTGCCACAGGTCCAGGTGAGGGGCTGCTCCTCTCTCTTCCCTTTGAGAGGGTGGGTGTGGCACGTGTGGCTTGGGGACGGGGAAGCTTGCTCAGGCAGGGCTCTCCAGCCCTAAATCGGACCCAGAGTCACCTGATGCTGGTCTGGAACCAGCTGCTGGAGTCTTTGTACTTTCCCTCTAGGAAATAAATGGAAAAAATATCAACCTGTGAGTATCAGAAATACCCGAATCAAGTTCATCATTTCCAGCGTGTGGGGCTCAATCTACCTGCTTAGTTTTGGCCCCCAACCCCCACTCTGATGGGTTTCTCTCAGCCCTTGCTCTCCCGCTCTATCTGTGCATCCTGCTTTGGCATCCCAGAGCCGAGGCCAGGCTGGGCCAGCAGAGAGTCCTTGGGCAATAACCCACCCGTGGCTGCAAGACTCCCTTCTTAAAAAAAATTTTTTTTTACATTTATTTATTTTTGAGAGACAGAGCATGAACAGGGGAGAAGCAGAGGCAGAAAGAGACACAGAATCTGATGCAGGCTCCAGGCTCTGAGCTAGCAGTCTGCACAGAGCCCGGCATGGGGCTTGAACCCACGAACCGTGAGATCATGACCTGAGCCGAAGTCGGACGCTCAACCAACACAGCCACCCAGGTGCCCCTGTAAGACCCCTTTGTCCAGCCGTTGAATCCATGAGGATTGACTACTCCTGGGCTCAGACTGCTGCCTAAGCTTGAACTCACGGCCCTGAGATCAAGACCAGAGCTGAGATCAAGGGTTGGATACTTAACTGAGTGAGCCACCCAGGCCCCCCCGCCGTGGTATTCCTCTTTTGGTCCTGCCAGCCCCCCCCCCAGGGGCACTGCCAGGACACGGGAGATGGACCCCTTGACTCGCAGACCCTCTGCCCTCCCTCTCCTCTCCTCCCTTTGCCTGTTTCTTGCTCTTACCCTCTACCTGGGGAAGGGGAACTCACCCCCCTTCTAGCTATTACTGTGCCCCTCTTCTTTTTTACTCGCTCAGCAAATCTTCTGAATTCTTTTAAGAAGGACCTTTAAGGGAAAAGAGGCCTTGCTCAAGCAGGGTTCACGGGGTGGAATGGAAGGGCCGAGGTGAGAGACAGTGTGAAGGCTGAATCAACGGGTCCTGGTGGGTGGATGGTGAAAACAGGGTAAAGTCAAAGCCCAGTGTGGTCTGATAATAGGCCCGGAGCTGGAGACGTGAAGAAGCTGTTCATGTTGACAGTGACAGGAGGGCCAGCCAGTGCACATGTCCAGAAGGCCATTTGGAAATGCAGGGCTGGAGAGAAGGCAGGGGTGGGTGGGAAGAGCTGAGCCTGGGGCTGCTCACGGAGGCGGAGGGTCGGGGAAGCCTTGGTGAGGACCACTCCCAGGGAGGGAGAGCCTGAGTATGCCGAGGGTGGGCAGGGGGTCAGGTTGCAGCTTGGAGACAGGGGTCTGAGGCGGAAGGGGCTGGGAAAATTTATAAGTAGCTGATGGGGACCAGCCAGGTCACAGTCTTCTGCAGGCTAGCGCGGTGGAACATTCCGTTGGAATCCCAGGCAGGCACTGCGCAGGCAGCCGAGAGCCTGACGCAGGGCTCGAACTCACAAACCTTGAGATCATGACCTGAGCTGAAGTCAGACACTTCACCGACTGAGCCACCCTGGCATCCCTAACCTTAACTATGTCTTTAAGACCTTATCTCCAAATACAATTGCACTAAATGAGGCTTAGGAATTCAATTTCAGTATGAATTTTGCAGGAACGTAACTGGGAGCGTCTACATATAGTTGAGGAGACATAATATACAGGCTGAAGTAACTCATTGTTGAATTGTGTGCTATAGATCAACAAGAAGATAAGACAGGACACAAGAAGTGACTATATATGCTTGGGGATGCTGAATAAAATACAGTAAAATAGGGGCGTCTGGGGGGCTCAGTTGGTTAAGTGCCCAACTTCAGCTCAAGTCATGATCTCAGTTTATGAATTTGACCTGCATTGGGCTCTGTGCTGACAGCTCGGAGCCTGGAGCCTGCTTCTGATTCTGTGTCTCCCTCTCTCTCCGCCCCTGCCCTAATCACACTCTCTCTCTCAAAGATGGATAAATGTTAAAAAAAATTAAAAATAAATAAATAAACATTAAAAAAATAAAATGAAATATAGTATAATAATTTTTTGAATACCTAGCTAGGTTTAAACTCAAAGAGGGAAAGCCCCAGGGGGCAGGAATACAGCGGGAACATAAAACCGGTGAAGTGAGCAGGAGGAGAAGTCGAAATGGCTCACGGAGATCGGGAGACAGACGTTGGCCCTCAAAGCCAAGGGCAGGGGTTCTGAAGTTACACGGAAAGCCTAGAAATCATCATAACTAACGCATCTCAGGGGCTTGAGTGCCGAAAGCAAAGCTGTAGGCTGGCTTCCATGATTCAGGAAGGAGGAACTCTGGCGGAAAGTAACCCCACGAAGTGGAGGTCACAAAGGGTCAAAGCCAAGGAAAGCAGAAGAGGGTAAAAAGGGCCCTTATCAGTCTCCTGTCCCTCTTTTAACCAACTTCCTCAGAACTTCCACTCAGCAACTTCTACTCCGTGGTATATGCTCTTTGGGAAACTTGGTCTTTGAGGCGGACACATGCTGTGTGAATGCTCACCTGGGGGAGCAGACGGTGGGGTCCGTCGGTGAGGAAAGGAAGGGGAGGAGACTGGACATCAGGTGGGCAGTGGGCAGCCTGTCATAGGCCCCCACCCAAATCTCCTCTACTCTTATGGTCCAGCCTCTACATAGAAGCCAGACTGTGTGCTTAAATTTTAGGCAATACATGTACATAGTGAAAAAAAATATCTAGCAGCCGAGCTGATACCCTAGTAAAAGAAATGTCTCGAAAAGCCTGCGTGGCTCAGACGGTTGAGCATCTGACTTCGGCTCAGTCATGATCTCGAAGTTCGCGAGTTTAAGCCCCGCCTCCGGCTCTGTGCTGCCAGCGCACAGCCTACTTCGGATCCTCTGTCTTCCCCTCTGTCTGCCCTGCTTGCGTGCTCTTTCTCTCTCTCAAAAATAAGTAAACAAGAAAAAATGTCTCCTTCTCACCCCTACGCCTCACTCCCTCAACCCAGAAATGATGTGGATTTTCAGACCATATCAGTTCCCTACTGAAAAGCCCCCTGTGGATCTCAGTCTGCCCTCAGGCCTGCCCCCCCTGGGCTCATGCTGCCCTCCTGGCTCATAGAGGCTGGTTCTCTGGCTTCTGGTCAGCCCTGAGATTTCGCCCCTTGCTGTTCTCTCTGCTGGGAACACTCAGTTCGTTTCTACCTCGTTCAGAGACAGGACTTTCTCTTTAGGCTCAACCCTGTCACCCTGTGCAAGTATCCATGTCCCCCTCCCTCCAGGCCTGGGGCCGGCCTCCTGGGCAGCTAGACTGGCTCTACTGTGGGTCACCCTGGCTGACGGGTCAGCCCAGGGCACTGTGGGAAGGTAGGGAGGGGCCCTGCCCTGAATGTGGGTGAGCTGAGCAGCTGAGGAATCATTCATTCACTCAATGTGTATCAGGCGTGGCCTCCCATGGCCTCGAGTGGGAAGGGACAAAGAATGAGATGGTGCGGCACATTCTTCTGGAACTTCCAGACCCAAGTGAGGACACGTACAATAAGCGTGAAAACAAAAAGCGTTCCAGACTGGGGTAAGTTCCATGAAGGGCCTACACAGGGGATGCAGAAGATGGTTTTAGGGATGGAGGGGGTGCGTCAGAACATGTGGTCAAGAAGGCCATGTCAGAGCCCCCAAGGATGAGAAGGTGCTGAGCAAGGAGCCGGGAGAAAGGAGTTTCACAGCACATGCAAAGGTCCTGAGGTAGCAGGGACCAGGCTAGCAGAGCAAAGGGAAAGCGAAGGGGAGCAGAAGTGGGCGAGGCTGGGCTTCAGGCTGAGCTAAATGTGGGTTTATTGTAAGATCCTTGGGAGGATTTCCATCAAGGCGGGGGTGTGACCTACTCTGATTTGTGTGGGAGCTGGTGGTGGGACCTGGATTCCGTGAGACCACTGAGCGCTTTGTGTAATTTTCTGTTTGCAGCACTATCTTGGGACAGCTTTGTGGGAGTTATATTTTCTAGCCACTTTGGTTAAACCAAAGGCAGGACGCAATTTATGGGCACGGAGTCACAGGACATGTTTTAGCAAATCCCCTACCTGCTTCCCTGTGACAGTGGCATTGTCTCCCCCAGGGCAGACACATGTCCCCTGAAAGGTGGACTCCTTGTCTGTGATGTCCCCCAACACAGCACCTCCCAGGCCTACCTTCCTCCCAAGGTAATGTGCCAGCCATAGCTCTCCAGGAAAACAAAACCAATAGGTGATATATAGATCCCTTTTCTCTCTCTCTTTGAAAGGAATTGGCTAATGTGACTGGATGGCTGGCAAATGTGAAGTCTGTAGGGCAGGCTGGCAGGCTGAAAACTCAGGTAGGAGTTGATGCTGCCACTGTGAGGCAGAATTTCTTCTCAGGGAAGCCTCAGTTATTGTCTTCAACTGATTGGACAAGGCCCACCCCCCATTATGGAGACTGATAAAGTCAACTCACTGTAGACGTTAACCATGTGTGCAAGATACCTTTACAGCCACATTTAGATTAGCATTTGAATAAATCACTGGCTACCATAGCCCAGCCAATTTGACACATGAAATTAAGCGTCACCGTAAAATATATTAAAGTGAAATTCAAGTTCTTCTAGGACCAACTCATGAAATTTCTGAGTCACTGGGAGCTCTTTAGTTCTGTTGCTTTGGGTAACCCTGTGCATGAGTGCTGCAATGATTAACATCCACCAGCTGTCTTTTGGTTGAAGACGGTGGCATTTGACTGAGGCTGAGCGGGCCTAAATCGGGGAAAGCATCAAACTCAAGCACCCATTTCCCATTCTGGGCCTGGAGGCTGCTGTGAGAAGCTTAGTGGAGCCCCAAACTCTTCCCTCCCCCGTTTGACAGTCCTCTGGTGCTCAGTGACAGTTGGTGAGGTTTATAACCAGAGTGACCCCTGTGGGAGGTGCCTTACCACGCTGGCCCCTCTGCCTGGGGGGCCTCCAGGGATGTTCCTCTTTCTTTAATTTCAAGCCGTAACTGTTCAGTCTTCTTTTCCCTCAGTCAGATACCTCTGGCTCACCATTGGAGGGTCTGACCTTCCTACAGAGTCTGCCCGATGGAGTCCCACACAGCCCTGCATAGCCTCCTGCTTCTCTGTCTTGGTGGTTCATGTGGTCAGATGACGCCCAGCCACAGAGACAAGCAAAATAAGCCAAAGGGGACACGAACATGTCCCACACAGCCTGACTCTGGGGTACAGGGCGGTGATAGGCTGGGTGGTCTGTCTGTCCCCCCGCCTAAACGTATGTGTGCGTTCAAATCATGCCAGGCTCACGCCAGTCACGCTAGGGGGATAGATGCCAGCCCTGTGACTGTTCTGAACATCGGTTCAAGCCTTCACCCTGGACAGGCTGCCGGTGGGCACTGTCCTCCCATCTGGGCTCTCTGGGATGGGTGCCCCGTGCCAGGGCACCTGACCTCCAACCTGAAGACCAGGATTGCTTTGGTTTGGGTCCCTCGGAGGCAAACCTTGAGACAAGAACTGGGTGAAGTCGTTTATTCGAGATGTGGTCCCAGAAAGCATGGGGTGGAGAAATGAAACCAGGAAGGAAGGAGAGCAAAGAAAGTGCATATTTTTTTAAATGTTTGTTTATTTTTGAGAGAGAGAAAGAGAGAGTCAGATAGAGATAGAACGTGAGCAGGGGAGGGGCATAGAGAGAAGGAGACACAGATTCCGAAGCAGGCTCCAGGCTCTGAGCTGTCAGCACTGATCCTGACGCGGGGCTCAGACCCACAAGACATGAGATCATGACCTGAGCCAAAGTTGGACGCTCAACCAACCGAGCCACCCAGGTGCCCCAAAAGAAAATGCATATTAACAGGCATGTTATGGCCATGGGAACTGGGTCCAGTCCTACAGGGGATCTTCTGAGAGACTGTGTGGAACACAACACCTCAGGGGTGTCTCACCAATGGGGAAGGAAGCTGCGGTGTATTCATTATCAGCATTTTTTAAAAAAGTAGGCTCCATGCCCCACGTGGGACTCGAACTCACAACCCTGAGACCAAGAGTTGCATGCTTTATCCACTGATGCAATGAGGCACCCTTTGTTACCCGTTTTTTAAACAGTTTTATTAAAATGTAATTCATATACGTACAACTGATCCATTAAAAGTAGACAATTCAGTAATTTTTAGTTTACTCACAACTATGTGTTAGCCATTCCCATAGTCAAATCTAGAATATTTTATAACCTTAAGAAGAAATCCCATACCCTTTACCCATCACCCCAGTCCCCCACCTCAGCTGAGTCAATAACTAACCTACTTTCTGTCTTTGTAGACTTGCCTTCTGGAAATTTCATATGAAAGGAATCATAGAACATGTGGATTCTTGTGACTGATTTCTTTCACTTTCCAAGGCTCATTCAAGCTACAGGAGGTACCTCTACTTCATTCCCTTCTATGGCCAAAGGATATTCCGTTGTATGAATATATCATATTTTATTTTTCCATGTGTCCATTGGTGGACATTTGGGTTGTTTCCACCTTTTCCTGAATTATCCTGCTGTAAACATTCATGTACAAGTTTTTCTGTGGACACATGTTTTCAGTTCTCTTGGGTCTATACTTAGCGGTGGAATTACTGGGCTAATGGTAACTATTTAATCATTTGAGGAACCACCAAACTGTTTTCCAAAGTGGTTACGCCATTTTCCATTCCTACAGGGCTGTATGAGAATATTAGTTAGCTATTATTGCATAACAAATCGCTCCAAAGCTTAGCAGGTCAAAACAATACACATTTGGGACACCTGGGTGGCTCAGTCAGTTAAGCATACAACTTAAGCTCAGGTCATGATCTCACAATTCGTGAGTCTGAGCCCTGCATCTGGCTCTGTGCCTGGAACCTGCTTCAGATTCTGTGTCTCCCTCTCTCTCTCTGCCCCTCCCCCTCTCGTGCTCTCTCTCTCTCTCTCTCTCTCTCTCTCTCTCTCTCTCTCTCTCCCTCTCTCTCTCTCTCTGTCAAAAATAAATAAATATTAAAAACGTAAAAAAGCAATAAGTGTTTGTTATATCACACAGTTTTCAAGGGTCAGGAATCCAGGAGCAGCTCATCTAGGTGGTTCTAGCTCAGGGTTCTGCTTAGGGTCTCTCATGAGGCTGGAATCATCTGAGGGTTGGACTGTTTTGGAGAAGGCACTTCCAACATGGCTGCCTGGCTGTCTCACTTGCCTGAGGAGGGAGTGAGTGTTGGTAGTTGACCTTGGCCACGTGCACCTTCCCCCGGATTGCTTGAGCATCCTCAGACATGGCAGCTGGCTTCCACCAAGAACAAGAGATCCAAAAGCGAAGAAGGCAGGAGCTGCAGTTCTTTTATGATCTAGCCTTGAATGTCATACACTGTCGTTTCTGTAACATCCTATTGTGCAGGTCAGCCATTTTCAGTGTGGGAAGGAGTACATATGGTGTGAGTCCCAGGAAACTGGGATCGTCGGGGGCCATCTTGGACGTTGTCTACCATGTGAGACATTTTCCCATCCAGTCCCATCCCTCAGTAAGAGGGTTGCTCATGGGGTGTTAAGTCTCTGGAACTTTCGGCCTAAACCAGAACATGCTGAAGACATTATCACACTGAAGACCAGTCTCCCTTTGGCCTAACTCTGATTTCAGCTGTGGCCAGGGAGGAAGGGTCCCAACTCCAGAGCATGCCTTGCTCCCTCCACTTTCTGCCCCAGGATCTTCTCTGACGCACAAGAGCCTAGTGGATTCTCGTACAAACCTGAGCCAGAAAGTGCAGGGATGCTAAGAGCCCTGGAAGGAAGCCAATTAACAACCAATTATCTGGTCCTTCAGGCAGATGGGTTTCTGGAGGCACGTAAGCAGGAACTAAGGCAAAGAAAAGAACCTACTTTCAGGAGCTAAGACAGAGAAAATTGAGTTTGTCCCCAATATTTCATTATTACAGAAAGGCTGTGCCTAGTTAGTACCCTCTTACCTCATCTCTGTATTTGAGCTACTATTTTTTTTGCTTTTCATACCAATTTTTTTAATTAAAATTTTTTTAATGTTTATTTATTTTTGAAAGAGGGAGAAACAGAGCGTGAGCAGGGGGAGGGGCAGAAAGAGAGGGAGACACAGAATCTGAAGCTGACTTCAGGCTCAGAGCTGTCAGCACAGAACCCTATGCAGGACTCAAACCCACAAACACAAAATTGTGACCTGACTGATTGAGCCAGCCAGGCGCCAAGGGCTGGTAACTTTTTTTAAAGCTCTAACTGCTGACCTTCTCTCTGCTGCAACTTTTCAATTGTAAGAGGGTTTGCGGGCTTTTCTCTTTTTCTCTTCCTTTCCCCCTTCCTTTCTTTACTTGTAATAACTGCTGCATTTTTATCATCGTATTTCTTCTTTTCAGATAATCTCTGGCAAAAAAATTTCACTGCTTGATCTATCTGTGGTCTTCAAAAGATTGGCTTTATAGACTAGTCTTGCTTTAGTATTTTCCATATCTTGTATGCACTGTGTCTGTTCTGGTGTCCACTGGTCCGGTTGACTGAGTGGACCCTGGATCTATGAATCCCAAGATTTCTATGGACTCCCGCGCGTCCGATGCAAATAAACCCACCAATACCCCCCGAAGCCCACCGAGGACCTTTGACCTTGCAGTTCCTGCAGTCTGCGTTGTCCTCCTCCCTCAGCTCCTTGGACCGGAGGGGCTGATGCTGCTCTTTCAGCCTCTGAGCCTCCTTGTGGTGCAGCGCATCGCCAGCGGCAGGGCCAGGACCCCGAGGCCGCTGGGCGGTGGCGGTCGTGGGCAGGCGCTGGGCGGGGTGAACACACCTGAGCTGCCAGGGCCGCAGGTGGACTCTGAGCTCCTCTTCTTTTCCATTCATTTTCAGAGGTAGAGTTGCAGGGCCAAACGGATACATCTCTACGTTTTGGTACCTGCTGCTGAATTTGTCTCCAGCTACTCTGTCCTTCTCATCCCTGGTGAGGAGGCCTGTCCCCCTCTATCTGAGAGGCTGTATGCTGGGAGGAGGGTGTCCTGCCTGCCTCCCAGGTACCCAGATAAAGGTGGGGAGAAGCAGGGACAACTTGGAGGCTTAGAGAGGGGGAGGAGGGGCTGCAAAGGGTGGCAGCATGGAAGACTCCTTACACACTTGTGGGGGGAGAGGCCCTACCAATAAATATGCTGAAAACAACAAAAGGCCCATTTCTCACTCTCAGGGAGGGAGGAATGGGAGGGGATGGATGCTGTGTTGGTTAAATTGGAATTGGAGGTGTGACCCTGGGATCGTGACCTGAGCTGAAATCGAGTTGTATGCTCAACTCACTGAGCCACCCAGGTGTTCCAAGGAACTGCATTTTATTTATTTATTTATTTATTTATTTATTTATTTATTTATTTTTATTTGGATGTTTGTTTTTGAGAGAGAGAGAGTGAGAGAAAAAGAATGAGCAGGGGGGGAGGGACAGAAAGAGGGAGACACGGAATCTGAAGCAGGCTCCAGACTCTGAGCTGTCAGCACAGAGCTGACGCAGGGCTTGAACTCAGGACCCCCGAGATCATGACCTGAGCTGGAAGCAGATGCTTACCTGACTGAGCCTTCCAGGCTTCCCCATGGGACTGCATTTTATTTTTATTTTTTATTAAAATTTTTTATAATGTTTATTCATTTTTGAGAGAGAGAGAGATGGAGAGAGAGTGGGGAAAGGGCAGAGAGAGAGGGAGACACAGAATCCAAAGCAGACTCCAGGCTCTGAGCTGTCAGCACAGAACCCGACGTGGGGCTCGAACTCACAAACTGTGAGATCACGACCTGAGCTGAAGTCAGGCACCCAACTGACTGAGCCACCCAGGCATCCCAGGAACTGCATTAAAAAAAAAAAAGAACCATCTACATATATCATAGGAAGCACAAATCTGTTGAAACAAATCTCTAACTCCCCTCCTCCCACCCCCCAGAGACAACCACCGATCACTTCAGAATCCAACGCAGGACGAGACCCAGAACACGGCCGCCCCTCCTGCCAGGCCCTGGGTGGCACACGGGCCACCGGTGGCTGATGGACAACTTCAACCTGTTCTCCCATCATCAACCCTACGGGGGGGGCCTATGTGTCCCCATTCTGCAGATGAGGAAACTGAGGCTGGGGGAGGGAAGGGACTCGTCCAAGGTCACTTGTCCAAGTCCTTGCTCTTGCTGCGGCCGCCCTCTTTCCCCGAAGAATGACCTCTGCTCAGGGAAAGAGCCAGCCTGGAGCCAGGTGGGGGCTGGGGGCCTCCTGGGTCCCCTGACCCAACTGGTTCTGCCCGAGTAAAGGCCTGCTCCTTGCAGCCGCTCTTCCTGTCTTTGTTTACAGCGCTTGCACACAAACACACTTGAGAAGTTCGTGGGAACAGGAGTGGCCGGAAGGCAGGACGCTAGCCTGATGGCGGACAAGCCTGCCCCAGGCCACCTACACTCGCGAGAGTGGGGCCTGCCTCCCTCCTGGGACTCCTCCTCCTGGGAGATAGAGAAGCCTCTACACTATTGTCTCTTGCCGCCTCAGAAGAGAAATATTAAAAATCACTTCATTTTTGCTCAGAAAAGGTGCCAAGCTTCTGAGACAGGCATCTGAATTTTTTTTATGTGAAAACCAGTTCTCCAAGTGCCACATACCTATCTGGGTGCTCTACATCCTTTATTTCATTTAGTCCTCTCCTGACTTTATGGGTAGGTCTGTTATCTCCACCTTACGGATGAGGAAACTGAGGCACAGAAAGTCTAAGCAACATGCACTTCCCCTCCCCCCACCTCAAGAGCTTAAGAACAGTGCTCACCTCCCAGCCTCTGAGCTGCAACCACATGTTCTGAGCCCTTGGAAGGCACCAAGCCCTAACTAGGAAACTCCTGACGTTTTTCCAAAAACTCCAGAGGCAAATGGGTACCGACGCTCCAAGGAAAGGCACTCCGTGGCTGCCTGTGGACCGGGAACATGGAAGGAACAGCCCAGCCCATGGAAAGTGCCACCTATGAGCCGTTCAGGGCCACTAAGAAGCAGGCAGGACAGTTCTTGAAGAAAACTTATAACCCAGTGAGGGACAGGCAACTTGGGCTTGAGAAGGGGAATCAGGCGAGGCCTGTGCACAAAAAAATCCAGTCTCTGAGGGGGCGAATAATGCATGTGGACATTTTTTTTTAAGCCTAGATTCTTGAAATTTGATTGTCTTTGGAAATGGGGGTGTAGTGTCAGAACTCTAGAGTAAACGATAGAAAGTTTTTTTATTCGGATAAACTTAGTTCTAAATCCCAGTCCCGGCACTTATTAGCTATGGGACCTTGGACAAGTTACTTCACGTCTTAGGCTTGCTGCTTCCTTGTGTTTAAGGCCAGTTTGTCATAATCTCCATCTTAAGGCAGCCGGCAAGTGTAACGAACATTTTTTACTTGAGGACAGGCTGTTTATAAGTCTGCTGGGTTTTTGGTTTTTGTTTTTGTTTTTGAGTCCAAAAAGATCAGAAAAGTTTTAAACTTTCAGTTCTTGGATGTGGTTCCAAGTACGAGCGTGCGCTGGTCTTTCCGAGTTTTAAAGTCTGGAATCTCTTATCTTCCCTGCAGATACAAGTTCTCCTGGGCATCTTTCTCCAAAAAGGTTTGGTTGGCTTCATGAGCCTGTTGGGACAAGGCCCTGCCCCTGCAAAGCCGGGTCCCACTGTGCCCACATAAGCTGCTGGCCCCTTTTTCTGAAGTTGGTGCATTGGAAAAGGCCTTGAACCCCTGAGTGGCAGGGACACACGTGCTTTGTCTCAGCTGCGTGGCACTTGGGCTGTCTGCCAGATGACCCACCCGGGGGGAATCTGCCTTCTTCCACTCCAGAAGGCCCAAAGGCTCACCTGTCCCAAGCAGTGAGAACACCGGGGTCGGATCCAAACACGCTTCACGGCATCCCAAGCCTCACCCAAGCAAGTGCTTTAAAGCAGTAGGGCCCAGTGGCCAGCATCCGGGATGTGGAGGGCCACACCACCAGGTTTTTGGGCGACATGCCTTGGGCCGTGGCCGCACCGCCTCCCCAGTCCTCTAACTACCTGAGAGTCGTCAGAAAATTCTGCCTAAATCAGCTCGAACCAGTTTTGGTATTTGCAAACCCAGATCCTTACCTTGGGCAAAGGAGCCCTCTGTCGTTTGTAACAAAATCTCAGTGGTGGCATCTCCTGGCCCTCTGCCTTCAAGTGCTCAGATTCCTGTCTTCTTTTCATTTGGGGCCTGCTGTGTGCCCACCCCCCCACCGCATGCTCCCAGGGTCCCTCGTTCCGTCCTTTTCCCCATGTCTCATGGCTACTGGTCGGTACGCCCAGCATTTTTCACTTACCTCATTATAACCTGAGCAAGACTCATTCCATATGCACCATAAGCGACCATCCTTTTCCCACTACTTGCAGGTTTTGTAATTTATCTTCTCCAGTTTCATGTTGTCTCCTTTGGAATCCTGAGCCTCTGTTTACCAGCCCTTCGAATGTTCGCTGCTTTTGTATCTGTTGGCTGTGGAGGCCTTGGGAATGGCAATCGCCGTGACAAAATGTAAGACAGTAATCACACCAACTGAAAGTCGTCTGCTTTCTCTGATCAGACGTGCTAAGTGAGAAGAGATTACTTACTCCTCCCGGGGGGGAATGAATGATATTCGTGGGACACTGAAACTAAACCAGAACGGACCAGAACGGACGTGTTTAATGGTAAAGGAACATTATGGCTACAACTGACTCAGATTATGCTGGTGTAAAAAACTCAAAGGAAAAACAAAAAACACTAAGGAAGACACAGCAAACCAATGTGCACTTACAGGACCCCAAGCCCTCTGGCAGTAGTCACCGGCAGGCCGTCAGGAGCTTTGGTACTGAGCTAACCGTGAGCATTCATAATGGAAGATCCCAGGAGGGGTCTCTCTGTGGTTTGTGAACTGAGAAGGCTGTGTGGACGAGCCGGCGCTGGGAGCACCAGTAACGACCAGCCCCACCCTGGGGTGGGGTGAAGGACAACAGACTCAGGACTAGAGAGACCCAGGCATTTTCTGAGACCTGAGTCTGTCCTCCCTTTGGCCACGAGAGGACTGACTCTGCAGCCCAGACCCTGCCTGAGAGACCGGTGTAGTTCAGGACCAGGCTGCGGGGCCTGCGGACAGCAATTAGTCCCAAGTGGCCCTCTCCATGGGCGGGGGAAGCAGAGGCAATAACTGGAGGACTCAGTCGCTGGTCCCCGAGGTCCAACTGCTGCGCCTGGGCCTCCTGCACTGTGGCCAGGGTCCCCCCAAGTTTGTCTCTTCCTTCTTCTCACTGGGGCGTAGCTTTCCTGCCCTAGGCTGTTGGGGACCCTGCCCTTCTAAGCCCTGCTGAACAAGTTCTTCTGTTCTCTAGCTTCCACCCCAGCCCCGACTCCTGGCAGCTTTCTAGTATCTTCCAGAGAACTCCAAGTATAGTTTATGGTTACCATTTCTTGAGTGTGTCAACTCTAGGTGTTGTAACCGTGTTATCTCACTTAGCATCTAGAGAAACAAGTGATGTTCTTGCTGTCTTGCAGGCCAGGAAGCCGGGGTCTGGAGTGCACAGAGACTTGTCTAAGGCCACACAGCCATTTTGTGGCAGTACAAGCATGGATTCTTGTCCAGGCCACACTTTTCCTTGCCTTCTCTCTCCTTGGGAGGTGTGCCGGGGTCTGTGAGCAGATCTGGGCCTGGGCACTCGGAGAGGGCGATGACCACACGCAAGCTGCGTGGCTCACTGAGGTGCAATCCCAGCCCTTGCACTGGGGACTCTCCACCCCCACTCTGAAGGGGCTCAGACCTTTTCCTCCTCTCTCCCTTGGTCATGGCCTGGCCCGGGTCCAGCCCAGCAGAGCCAGTGAGAGGTGCCCAACCTGGAGAGGTCCCTAGGTAAGCATGACCACTGTCGCCACTCCAAATGTTCACTATGCCCAGCTCTCTGTGTCTTCGGAGACTGGTGGGTCCTGGGCTGGCCCCACTGCTGGGCTTCAGAACAATTCCTCCCCTCCACCCAGTACCTTGGTGTCCCCAAACTCATCTCGCCCTCCTTGTCTGGTCTCTGAAGGCAGTAAAGCAGGGGGAGGGGAGGGAGTGAATGGTGAATGTTCTAGAAGCTGCTCAGGTGGAGCTGGTGAAGACTTGGCATGGGGCAGCCGCCCTTCTGTGGCTCTCAGCAGGGTAGGGAAGGGCTATGGGGCTGACCATGGACTTCAGGCCCCATGAGCCCTGCACAGACTCAGGACCCGAGAGGTCTTCTGGCTGTCTCCCGTAGACCCCGGAGGCACCCCATAGCAGATGTGTGATTGTGCAGAGTGTGGCCCTTAACACCCTGGGCTGGGCAGATGGCCATCAGCTGAGCTCTGGAGACTGAGGTACACATGCAGAAAACTTGGGATGCATTTACTCCAGGCCTCAGCCCCGCAGCATCCCCAGTGAACGTGGCCCTGGAGAGGTTGCTTCAGGAGGGGGTGGACTGTCAGTTCCTATGGGACATGCTGCCATGGCGGTCTTGAACTCGGGCCTGAGTCTGGGACACCCCGGGCCCTCTGAACAGTGCAGGGTGGCTACAGCTGTGATAGTCACTGGGCCTCCCTTTTTGGGGGGCTACCCTTCATTTAGCTTGCCATGGTCTTTGATTGCAGTTAATGGTGTGAACCATGCAGCCAGCTGTAACAAATTCCTCTTGGCAGGAGCCATTCTGCCTCTGGATGGCAGGAGTAGGTCCTTCCCTTCCCTTTCCTGGCCTCTGAGCTCCTCTCCAAGGGGTCCACAGTGGGTTTTAGGATGCTCGGAGCGTGTGCAAAGTGGTGGGTATGAGTCTGTGTGTGAGTGTGAGTTCAGTGATGAGGGCCCGGGTCAACAGTGTTCATCACATGCTAAATGCTGCCTCTGACCCCACGGTGGGCTGTCTCCCAGGGATGCTACCTACCCCCCACTGCTCCCCTGATGAAATAGAAGCCTGGACCTTGAGGTTCTGCATGGGGTCACTCATCTGGGGTTGAGTAGTTAATTCTCGGGATACCCCAGAATCGGACATCTGTCCCTGCACTGGCCTACAACTTCCCTGTGCCTGGGGTTGTGTTTACATGTGGAGTTCCTGGGAAGGCAGGGCTTGTGGAGGCTCTGAGAGGGTCTGACTCCCAGTCCCCAAGGCCAGACAGTGACTCATGGGTGAAGGGGAGGCAGGGAAAGTCTGGGGGGAAGAAGGTCACACCTCCACTTGTCATTACATAGACTTTGAGTGCTGGTTGCATGCCAGCTCAGCGCTAAATCTTTGCACTGATGGTTCAAGGCACGCATGGTTACACCTTCCATGGAAAGGAGAATCAAGGCACCGAGAGGCTGACCTCGTGCCCATTCACACTGCTCACAGCAGCCCTTCTGGGTCCTGGGTATTTAACCCCTCCCAATGCTTCTCCAAGTGTGATTCTGGGACTTGGGGCTCCCAGGAGGGTGTTTGTTGAAAACGAAGGTTGCTGGACTTTGACCAGACTAAGTGATTCAGACCCTGGAAGGGGCCCAGCGTTGGGGCCTGTAAGATGTATCTAGGCTCCCTAGAAAGTTCCTGATGAAGTAACTTCCCGCTCAGGAGCTGGTTAGAGGAGGGGATGGAGCAGGGGAGGGGCTCTGCTTGAGTTCACCTGTCTACAGCTTGGGGAAGCAGGAGGAGGCTGGGATCCAAACGCTCAGGACTTCCCTACAGTTCCTTCCTTTCCCCCACAGGGGCCCCCTGCGGTGGGGTGAGAGGGATGGAAAAACAATTGAATGGACGAGAGGGAGGGTATTTGGGAGAAGGGAATGTAGTGAGAGGGGGACCAGGAAGGCAAGTGGGGCATGGAGACTTTGGTGTGTTTTTTCTCAGAAGGAAATGGCGGGGGAGTGCCAGGGGTGGAGGAGGCGCTGGGGAGATTTTCCAGCAGTGGAGCGCCGCGTTGGGGGCTCGGGAAGAAGCCTGGGCAGTGGGAGCACCGACCGGAGGGAGGGAGCACGGACAGGGTCTCCCCCAGCAGGCAGCAGTCCTGGGAGGGCAGGAGGGGATGCGCTCAGGGGCTGGGAGCCCCAGGCAAGGCGGTGGAGACGGTTGCCCTGGGACTTGGGGCCCCCATTGAGGGAGAGGAGACCTTTCGGTGCACATGAACTTGCCGCTGCGGTTACTTGCAGCAGGAGGAAGCGGGGGCTGGAGAGACCCCGTAATAAGGAGTTAGGCTAAAAGTCAGCGCGCTGGAGACCCGGGCAGGGGGTGTGAGACCCCGACCACTCGCACTTCATCTCTCTGAGGCTCGGTTTTCTCCTTTTAAAAGGGTTGTTGGAAGGGTTCCGTGGGAGTTCCATAATGGTGCTCCTGGGAGCGTGGCGCCAAACGCCTGGAAACAACCAGGCGTGGGTGAGGGGACCCCCCCCCATGAGGGTGTCTGGGTCCAGGGCTG
>NC_043702.1:7538489-7569170 GCF_006229205.1 Suricata suricatta
GTGGGATGGTAGGTGACCGCGGGACCGCCGAGGCCAAGGGCGCGGCCGGCCTGGGGCTGGGGCGCGGGACTGGGAAGAGTGCACAGAGGTCTCCCCGGGGCGGGAGGGCTCGGAGGGACCCGTCGAGGCGCCCCCTTTTCGGAGGACTCGCAGACTCCGAGTTATTTGTCTTTTTGCCGGCCACGGGCGCTGCGACCGTTCCCGGTGGCGCAGATGCTCCCTCGAACCCTGGCGGGCGCCCGCAGGTCCCCGGCTCATCCCCGCGGCCCCCCCCCCCCCGCTGAGCCCGGGAGGCGGGCAGGTGGGGGAAAACGCACTCCATCCCAGAGTGCGGGGAGCCGGTGGGGGGCTGGCAAGCAGGCTGGGAGAGGCTTCTGGGTGGAGGTTCTGGTGAGGCGGAAGATATTCCGGATTAAGCCTTCCTGGGGGCTAGGGCAGAAAAGGACCTAGAAAGAAAGTTGAATGTGGCCGCGCAGGCACAAGGGCAATGGGATGCCCCAAGGGCCAGTTGAGAAGAGGAAATGGAGCTGAAGGCAGAGGGAGAGGGTCCAGGATCCGAGCCTGGGGATCCGAGGTTGCTCAGAGGAGAGGATGGTGGTGATGCGGGGCTTGGCGAAAGGGCTAAGGAGGACAGCCCCCAGCGCCTGGCCTGTCCCCCCAAACCACCTGCCCAGCCACACCCTGTTTTGGCTCCTGCCCCATCTCCCTTGGACTGTCCGGTTTTTTTTTTTTTAAAGGATTTTGTTTTTAAGAAATCCCCACACTCAGCGTGGGGCTCAAACTCACAACCCTGCATGCTCTACCTACTTGAGCCAGCCAGGTGCCCCTCCCTGGACTGATCTTCCCTTTTCCGCGTGGGAGGTAAGAATAATGTTCCTATGCGTTGATCCTGAGCACTTAAAAGGTACCAGACTCACTCCTTAGAACTTCGTTTAGTCTATAATCCCATGGCCTGCTAGCAATAGGCACCCAACCGAGGCGAGGGGGCCCCGGAACTGGCGTTGGTCAAGGTTTTCAACTTTTCAACAGTGCAGGTGTTAGGAAACAGAAACAAGAACCAACTTTGGGGTTAGCATTCTAGTGTTTAGCCTTTTGACCCTCTCGCTTGATCCCCACAGTGACTCAGTCCTCCCCCAGAGATGGCTGATAACAGGCCTTCTGTGTGTCAGGCAGGCCCAGCGTTAATGCGTTTTGTAGATTAAACTCCCAGGATCCTCGTAATAAGGAAACAGAGAGGTTCCCCTACAAACGGCCACACAGCCCAGAACTGAGGAGGCTGGATTGGATCCAAGCTGCTTCCAGAGCCCTTGTTCTTAAAAACCGTACTTATAAGATAATGCATGTTGTGCCTGTTTTACAGACGCCCAGAGTCCCTCTCCTGAATTCCAGGGCTTGAAAGGGGACAGACCCAAGGGGAGACTGCTGACCGCTAAGCCCATGCTCCAGAGGGCCATTGTTTATTTATTTATTTTTAATTTTTTTTAACATTTTATTAGTTTTTGAGAGACAGAGACAATATGATCAGGGGAGGGTCAGAGAGAGAGAGGGAGACACAGAATCCGAAGCAGGCTCCAGGCTCCGAGCTGTCAGCACAGAGCTTGACGCAGGGCTGGAACCCACAAACCAAGATCATGACCTGAGCCGAAGTCGGACGCTTAGGTGGCTGAGCCACCCAGGAGCCCCAGCTGAGTCCTGCTTTTATCATTTCCAAAGTGTCCGTTTTTACATCTTTGAAATTGTTACACACCGTACAACAGATGACAGTTTTTTATTTCTCAGCGGCATAGAAAATAAGGTACCTCTTAGTGTCGCTGGCACCCTTGGGTTAATGAATTACCAGGGATCTTTGAGTGACTTTTCTGGGGGTCTCTCTCTTCTGTCTCACAGACTCCTCTCTGCTTCAACTGCTCCATCCTCCCTGGGGACATGTCCCCGACGACGGATGCAGGGAGCCCAATGCCCTGCAATGGCAGTAGGACCTGGGGGGTCTTTGGCCCCGAGGACTTGAACCTGACTGATGAGGAACTGAGACTCAAGTACCGGGGGCCCCAGCAGACGGAGCTGTTTGTGCCCATCTGCGCCACGTACCTGCTGATCTTCGTGGTGGGCGCCGTGGGCAACGGGCTGACCTGCATGGTGATCGTGCGCCACAAGGCCATGCGCACACCCACCAATTACTACCTCTTCAGCCTGGCTGTGTCGGACCTGCTGGTGCTGCTGGTGGGCCTGCCCCTGGAGCTGTACGAGATGTGGCGCAACTACCCTTTCCTGCTGGGCGCCGGGGGCTGCTACTTCCGCACCCTGCTCTTCGAGACGGTCTGCCTGGCCTCTGTGCTCAATGTCACTGCCCTGAGTGTGGAGCGCTACGTGGCCGTGGTGCACCCACTGCAGGCCAGATCCACGATGACTCGGGTCCACGTGCGCCGTGTACTCGGAGCCATCTGGGGCCTCGCCGTGCTTTGTTCTCTGCCTAACGCCAGCCTACACGGCATCAAGCACCTGGAGGTGCCCTGCCGGGGCACGGTGCCCCACTCGGCCATGTGCACCTTGGTCCGCTCACGGGCCCTCTACAACCTGGTAGTGCAGATCACCACTCTGCTCTTCTTCTGTTTGCCCATGGCCACCATCAGCGTGCTCTATCTGCTCATCGGGCTTCGGCTGCAGCGTGAGAGGTTACTGCTGCTCAGGCAGGAGGCCAGGGGCAGGGCCAAGTCCAGCGACAGCCACAGGTTTCAGCGGTCACAGGACCGGGGTCGGACACAGGTGACCAAGATGCTGTGTAAGTGTTGCTGCAGGGACGAGGCACGGAGCCAGGCCCTGGGTAAGAGGCTAGCGCTCCAGGACCTGGGGGCCGAGTGTCTGGGTTTAAGATGGAGGCTGGGTGTGAGGTTCAGAGTCGTCACCACTGCCCCCCCACCTTGTCCTGTGTGTGTGCGCACACCTGTGCGATGACTCTGTAAGAAACTCACACCAAAGATAAATGGCAGGATGGGCCACATAACTTGTGGGGTCTGGTGTGAAATGAAAATTCGGGGTCCCTTGTTCAAAAATCATTAAGACTGTCCAGCCCGAGAGGCACCTGGGTGGCTCCGTCGGTTAAGTGTTCTACTCTTGAGTTCAGCTCAGGTCATGATCTCATGGTTCGTGGGTTCAAGCCCCACATTGGGCTCTGTGATGAAGGTGTGGAGACTGCTTGGGATTCTCTCTCTCCTCTCTCCTTCTCTCACTGCCCCTGCCACTCGTGCTCTAAATGTCTCTCTTTCAAAATAAATAAACATTAAAAAAAAAAAAGACAAGACTGTCCAGACAGCAATAGTCGAGTAGAAACTAAGCCACTCAGCCTAGGGGCCTTCCAAGCTTGGAGGCCTGTGCAGATGTGTAGGCGGCACACGGGCTCAAGGAATCAAACCACAGACAGGGCAGGGGCAAATGGCTGCATTCCTGGATGGCAGAGCTGTTTGTGGGAGCTGCATCTCCAGGCCTCTCATCTTTGCTCCTAAACTCCTCTTGCCTATGTCCTTCCCTAGAGCAGCTTAGAGACATGGCTGTGGGCACAGAGTTCCCCTTTCTTGAGGAACTGCCCCCTTCCCTTAGTGGCCATTGAAAAATCCCAGGGAAGGATTCTGATTGGCGGGTTTAGGTCACAGCCCGCCCCCAGGCTGGAGTGGCAGGATGCTGAGGTTTGCAGTCCCCATGGCCTCACATGGTGGGATCTGTGGCGAGCGAAGTTCCCAAAAGTAGGGGAGCAGCATGTTAGAGGGGCAAGATGATAAATTTCCTCCATGCCATATCCACCATAGACCACTGCTATCTAAAGGAGGCTCATCAGGAGGCGTGTTTGTGAAAGGCCGTGTGCAGCACACAGGAGAATCAGGGCAGAAGTGTGGACTGCGGCAGGCCGTGGCAAGCCCAGCTGGGTCGAGGCTCTGGGTGTTATGGTCTAGATCTGGCTCTTTTTCAAAAAGAGTGGCCCTGGGGACGCCAGACAAAATGATACTAAGCCAATCACTGATTTCATCCGCATCCTGCCCTACCCCAGCAGGGTCTGAATCAGGTAGGTGGAGTGAGCCAGGGCAAGCAGAGCTAGTGAGACCTTGGTCAAAGCCGTGGGATTATACAAGGGACTGCCCCACTCCCAGCGAGAGACCTGCTCCTTGCGTCCTCCAGGAAGTGTCCCAGGGCCCAAGGCCCCTTGTGCTGCTCCCTCAAATGGGGCTGAGCCCAGAGTTCCGAGCTTGCCCCTCAGCTCTGTGAAGCCTGCAGACCACCTGCTCCCTGCCCGTTCTGCTTCTGTCCCCGGGGGCCAAGTCTGCTCAGCTCGGCAGCTCTCCTCTGGGGACTCGGGGGGGGGGGGGGTCTTCCTTAAGCCTACCTTGCTTGCTGGCCTGGGGCTCTGGCGTTCTCCTCTCCCCACCTCCCCTCTCCTTCCCTCGCCTTCACTTCCTAAGGGCCTGGTGGGGGTATTGTAAGCAGCATCCTAATTGAAATCCTGGATTAGGAGGGAAAACCGTGCTGCAGTGTGGTTGAGAAGGCGCTGCCGGGGAGAGATAGGCAGTCAGGGAAGCAAACACAAGAAATAAACGGAAATCGAGGCAAGCCCATGACAGAGACCCAAGTAAGGGCGTGGCTGGCTAACACCACAGCTGGAGGGAAGCTCTGGGAAGCTGAGTGAGCTCTTAGTCAGAGTCCCCCAGTTCCAGACTCTGTGGTAGGAGAGCCAGACTGGGCCGGTTTGGCCCAGGAGTCCACACCTGGTCCAGCTGACTGTGGCTAGTGGGGGTGGGGAGTGGGGTAGAGCATGTGCCCACTGCCCAGTCAGTGACACTGGTGGGACCAGCCTCTCTGAAAGGGGTGACGAGGCCAGGGCAGGCAAACTTCTAGAAACTTCCATCTGGACAATGGGCGGGGGGTGGCAAGGCGAGAGTGGGCAGCCTACACTGAGGCCCAGGAAAGGCAGTCGAGAGGACCCTGGCAGGCACCAAAGTCTCCCCTCTGTGCCCCCGCAGTTGTGCTGGTCGTGGTGTTTGGAATCTGCTGGGCCCCTTTCCACGTCGATCGTCTCATGTGGAGCTTTGTGTCCAGCTGGACCGAGGACGTGTACCTGGCCTTCCAGTACGTGCATGTTGTCTCCGGCGTCTTCTTCTACCTCAGCTCGGCCGTTAACCCAGTGCTGTACAACCTCATGTCCAGCCGCTTCAGGGAGACTTTCCAGGAAGCCCTGTGCCTGGGGGCCCAGTGCCGGTACCACAGAACCCGCCACAACTCCCACAGCCTCAGCAGGGTGACCATGGGCAGCACCCTGTATGACCTGGGTTCCCCGGGCGTCAGGGCCCTCCCTCTGGCTGACAGTGGTGCCCGAGAGGGGCAGCAAGAGACGGACCCCTTCTGAGCGGAGCCTTGCAGCAGCTTCAACGAGAGACCCGCGTGCCACACGCAGTCTGGGGAGCCACACTCCCCCTCTTCTGCTGGCTGTCTTCATGGCCTGTCCTCCTTTGTGCCCCGTCCCCACTTCAGCCTATAAACTCTGACTGGCACCTCGGTGAATCCTACCCCCACCCAAGTTTTAGAAGGGATGTCAGGTCGCTATCTGCCCTCCGGAGCCCCGGGCCCACAGGCAGAGTCCTCTACAGAAACCCTGCAGCGGCCTGGTTAACCGGCAGAGCAAGCCTCCCTCTGGGCTCTGCACACCCCCCCTTGCCCACCCCCATTTTCTGAAATGTTTTCTTGGGGTCCCACCTTTCCTTCCCATTTTCTGATGAGATTCTGCAGGTCCTGGCCCACTGTGGCCCTCTCTAGCTCTTGGCCTGTGCCTGGGGCCCCCACCGACCTGGCCCTCCGTGGCTGCCGTCAGCCATTCTGGTCTGGATCTCCACCTGGTGGAGATGCTGGCTGGCGAGGGTGCCAGGGATCCGGGGGCCTGGCTCCAATCGCAGCCCTGCTGCCACCCTCTTGCAGCATGGCATCACCTTTCCAGGCGTTGGTCCCTTGTTTGCAAAATGAAAGGGGCCCTGACATTCTACAGAGTCACACTTTGGCCCGTTAGCTGTGGTTTTCTGTGCGTGGGCATAAGTCACTGCTTGTAACAAAACCGATGGAAAACCCAAGATCGGTAAGGCAGAAATGACTCTGTACTTCCCCTCCCCCAACTCCTACTCGCTCCCTGACCTCCATGTGCCCCCACCCCCTGCCCTGAGGGCCACTCTGGGCATGTTCTTTGTGTGACGCCAGCTGACGGCCCCCACGTGGGTGGGTTGGGGGGCCTGAGGGAGCAGGACCCTGGGGCCTGGCTGACCAGAGGATTCCGGAGGTGAGAGCCATGGGCCAACCGAGGCCAAGGAGTGACTGTGAGGACAGTTTTGCTTGGGGCTTGGTGAGGTGCGAAGAGAGGCAGGGACAAGTGTGTGAGCCCCGAAACAGCCGCAGCCCACATGCGTGCGGGCAGTCGCCATGCTCAGTCAAGACCCACTGAGTTGCTGGAACTTGACCTGCTACAAGTCTGCAGACCCCGTCCCTTGCCTGAGAGGAGACGGCTGCGGGTCTTCTACCGGGCAGGTGCTGGGGGCACCCAGGGTGAAGAGGACAGCGTGACACAGGTCTCTTGTCCGGGTTCTCCCTGCGATGTGGAGACACTGGACAGGGTTGAGTATAATGTTCTGGACTTTTGAAGTTCAATTGTAAACATTTCGAATGTTCTTTGTAGAAATGTTAGAAAGTACAAATGAGCAAAAATGAATGAATTTTAAATCATTAAATACCACCTTTGCTGGCCGTTGGGAGAGGGGAGTTGTTTAACGGGTACAGAGTTTTAGTTTTGCAAGAGGAAAACCTTCTGGAAATCGGCTTCCCAACAGTGCAACCACACTTAATACTGAACAGTGCACTCAGGTGCTTGAGACGGTAAGTTTTATGTTATGTGTATTTTACCACAATTTGTTTTTTGAAGGAAGGAGTAAGACTAGGGCTGCCTGGGTGGCTCAGTAGGTTAAACATCTGACTTGATTTTGGCTCAGGTCATGAGATGGAGCTCTGCATTAGGCTCAACGCTGGAGGTGGAGCCTGCTTGGGATTCTCTCTCTCCCTCTCCCTCTGCCCCTCCTCTGCTCACATTCTCTCTCAGAAGAGGAAGGGAGGGAGGAAGAAGGAGGAAAGGAGGAGGAAGGGAGGAAGGATTAAGTCGAAAGGAAAAGAGAAAAGTTAGAGACAGACTGCGGTGGAGGGGGTGGGGGGACCTGGGCTGGCGAAGGGGGAGCAGCCAGGCCCCGGACTCCAGGCTGGAGCCTGCAGTTGTTCCCAAAGACTAACAGTGGGCTCCCAGGGGCCTCTCGTACGCCACTGTCAGAGATGACCTATGGTCCTGAGGAGCTGGGGCCTGTGTGCAGCCCCGAGAGACCTTCCTCAGAGCAGCGCCGGGCTGACTGGGGAAGGTGGGGACGTGACTTATCCGAAGGCATGGCTCCCCTCAGTGTGAACGTGACGCCGGTCTCTCAAGTGTCTTCCCAGCATGTCAGTGGCTAGGTCCCCTTGGTCGCAAGTCACCAGTTACCATGGAAAGCAGAACAAACCGGCTCCGGGCTCCGCCCTGGAGCAGAAGGGATGGAGGCGGAAGGCCAGCCGACAGGATCACACTCCCGCCCCCCAAAGTGGAGTCCCCTCAGTGCTATTCCCAGGCCAGGGTTCCCAACTCTCTTTAAGTGTCGGTGCCTCTTGGGGCTTTGGCCACCTCCCCTCCCGGCTACAGTCACCCACATCCCTCCTCTGTGGTCAAGAGCTGCGGCTCTCTCCACTTCCTATCTATTCCACTCCTTTTTTCAAAAAGAGAGAGCACACACACGTGATGGGGAGGGCCAGAGAGAGGGGGCAGAGGATCTGGAGCGGGCTGTGTGCTGACAGCAGAGAGCCTGAAGCGGGGCTCACGAACCTTCAGACCATGACCTGAGCCAAAGTCGGACGCTTAACCGACTGAGCCACCCAGGCGCCCCTCTGTCTATTCCACTCTGGCCATTATCCTGGGTGGCATCGAAGTCCACATGTGTGTCCCACTGCTGTCCTTGTTTCAGTTCCTGATCTTTCTTTCAGCGCTGGAGCCCTCTCCTCCACCCCGCCTCTTCGTTCCTTGGTGACCTCTCACTCCCAGGACCTTCAGGAGTTTTTCCATTTCTGGAAGGGGAAGCTCTTGACCGTGACAGCCTCCTTCCTGCTCTTCCCCTATGATAGATTTCTTCTTTTGCCTCATCTAGCCTTCCTCGTTCTCAACAGCTCTGCTTTCCTCCAGTCCATTGGCTTCCTCCCCTCTTCACGTCCCTTCGGAGGTGTCCTCCATCCCACGGTCCTTCTCTGCAGGTCACACACAACCTTTCTGCCAGTATCGCTAAGGGCCAAGGTGAACTTGCTGGAATCATCCTTCTCAGAAGAAAGGTTTATTTTCTCTGGGACTCACAGTCCCAAGATTAGTCTCAACAAACAAAGCCACATTTCCCCACTCTTCCTTCTTTTAAGTATCTATTCAGAAAATGTAAAGGACAGGGGACCTGAGTGGCTCAGTTGGTTAAGCGTGCAACCCTTGATTTTGGCTCAGGTCATGATGTCATGGTTTGTGAGTTCGAGCCCTGCATCAGGCTCCACAGTGATTGGGATTATCTCTTTCTCTCTGCACCCCTGCATACCCTCTCAAAATAAATAAACTTAAAAAAAAAAGTAAATTATAAAAAAAGAAAAAAGAAAATGTAAAGGACACAGCACTTCACATCTATTGTGACATAGTCAGATGGTATTTCCAAGTCAGTTTTGACATCTAGGACCCCACCTGAGTTTGTACACTTAAAAAAATTTTTTTTATGTTTATTTTTGAGAGAGAGAGACAGACAGAGCATGAGCAGGAAGGGTCAGGGAGACAAAGAATCTGAAGCAGGATCCAGGCTCCAAGCTGAGCTGTCCGCACAGAGCCCGACCCCGGGCTTGAACCCACGGACTGCGAGATCATGACCTGAGCCGAAGTCAGACGCCCAACCAACTGAGCCCCCCAGGCGCCTCTCACTTTGTATACTCCTCAGAGTCTTCCTCCTTTCCCCATGTTCCCTTCTAATGGATCCACCAAGTTTACTTTGTCCCAGGATTTCCTTGTAGAGAGGAGCTGCCTTTGGGGGGCTTCCTGGCATATGTACTATGTACGCCACTCCTGGAGGGTGTCAGGGCCGGGAGACCAAACCCAGGCTGCCACTACAGAAGCTGGAAGGCTCCGGACACTCTCTACAGCTGACATCACCAAGTGGCCATGACTTGTCCTCAGGCAGCCTGGCTGATCCCACAGGGGACTCCCGTCTGGAGCAGGCCATCCTGAGACCCATGACAACAGGGACAGATGTGTCCAGGCCCACAGTGCCAACAGCAGCATCCCGTCGGCTGGTTCCTGGAGCTCCCGCCACCCAGGCTCCTTGGTTTCTGCCCTTTTTCTCTGCCAGGTGTTTTGACCTTGCTGCTGATGTTGTGAGCTACTGGGAGCTTTTCAATAAATTCCTTTTCTTCTTGAGTCGGCCAGCGTCATTTGCTGTTGTTTGCAGCTAAGAACCTTAACAGATGCATCCGTTCACTGGTTTGAGGATGACGCATTGTTTGTTCTACTAGTGGTTATCTTTGCACACTTCTAAGATGAGCAGATATTATCACTTATTTGTTAAAAGCCTAAACTACTGTAGTATTTCTTAATCATTCTCATTCTCACGGTTTTTAAAACCTGCTTCTGTGTGTGTGGGGGGGTGGACTTTATTTTTTTAAGTTAATTTTTAAGAAATTTACCTCCAAGTTAGTTAGCATATAGTGCAACAATGATTTCAGGAGTCGATTCCTTAATGCCCCTCACCCATTTAGCCCATCCCCCTCCCACAACCCCTCCAGTAACCCTCTGTTTGTTCTCAATATTTAAGAGTCTCTTATGTTTTTGTCCCCCTCCCTGTTTTTACATTATTTTTGCTTCCCATTCCTTATGTTCCTCTGTTTTGTATCTTAAAGTCCTCATATGAGCGAAGTCATATGATATTTGTCTTTCTCTGATGGACTAATTTTGCTTAGCAAAATATCCTCTGGTTCCATCCACATAGTTGCAAATGAAAAGATTTCATTCTTTTTGATTGCCAAGTAATACTCCTATATATATATATATATATATATATATATATACACACCACCCCCTTTTTTTAAAGTTTATTTATTTTTGAGAGAGAGACAGAGTGCAAGTGGGGGAGGAGCAGAGAGAGTGAGAATAAGACACAGAATCCGAAGCAGGCTCCAGGCTCTCAGCTGTCAGCACAGAGCCCGATGTGGGGCTCGAACTCATGGACCGTGAGATCATGACCTGAGCTGAAGTCAGACGCTCAACCGACTGAGCCACTCAGGTGCCCTATACCACATTTTTATCCATTCATCCATTGATGGACATTTGGGCTTTTTCCATACTTTGACTATTGTTGATAGTGCTGCTATAAACATTGGGGTGCATGTGTCCCTTTAAAAGAGCACAGCTGTATCCCTTGGATAAATACTAGTACTGCAATTGCTAGGTTGTAGGGTAGTTCTATTTTTAATATTGGAAGAACCTCCATACTGTTTTCCAGAGCGGCCACACCAGTTTGCATTCCCACCAGCGCAAAAGAGATCCTCTTTCTCCGAATCCTCGCCAGCATCTGTTGTTGCCTGAGTCGTTAATGTTAGCTGTTCTGATGGGTGTGAGGTGGTGTCTCATTGTGGTCTTGATTGGTGTTTCCCTGATGATGAGTGACGTTGGGCATCGTTTCATGTACTTTTTTTTTTTTAGGCAAGAAAGATGAGGACAGATTTCAGGAATTTGATCCTAGAAACATATTTACACTTTTCTAACAGTTTAAACCTCTTCAGCACAAGAAAAGAACTCGAGTGTGACAAAGCAGAAAGGCACAGAGGTGGCAAGCAAGGCCTCTGGAGTCAGGCCACCCAGGCTTGAATCTGGGCTCAGCCGCTAATCACGCTTAAAAGTCAGAATGGCCGTAGGCCAAAGTCAGACTGGACTGAAAGGTACTGACATATCTAAACAAAGAATGTGCAACCCACCAGACATGAATAAGAGAATTCACTGGCAAATAAGACAGCAGCCTTCCGAACAGTGTCCAGCTTCCTAAATCTGCAAGGTTTAGTGTGAGGATGGCAGGTAAGTGTCCCTGTGTGTGACCTCCTTTAATGCGGTACCCTCACCGTCACCCTCTTTCAAGCTCCTGCACATGGCAGGGAAGGACAAGTGGGGGGCTGTTTGGAAACAGAGGCCCAAGGCCCAGGTGAAGGTTTCATACCCATTTATTTATTTATTTTTAATTTAATTTTTTTACAAATAAAAAGCAGGGGAGGGTCAGAGAAAGAGGGAGATGCAGAATCTGAAGCAGGTTCCAGGCTCCGAGCTAGCTGTCAGCACAGAGCCCGACGAGGGGCTCGAACCCACAAACCATGAACCGTGAGATCATGACCTGAGCCGAAGCCGGATGCTTAACCAACTGAGCCACCCAGGTACCCCTTACCCATTTTTAAAAAATGTTCATTTATTTTTGAGAGGGAGAGAAAGAGAGCATGAGCAAGGCAAGCTGGGGAGCAGCTAAGAGAGGGGGACGGAGGGTTCCAAGCGGGCTCTGTGCTGACAGGAGGCAGCCGCCAGGTGAGGGACTCATGAAAGGCTGTACCCGGCTGGGTGAGGGTACCCTGGCTCCGGAGAAGTGGCCACAGGCTGGGGCGAGACTGGAAGGCCTGGAGGCTGCTTCCACATTCTCCGGAACAGCTAGCCCCGGAAGAGTAGCCGGGTCTTTTTATCTTTTATTCAAGTATCTTCGTCAGCATTAAAGCAGTGTGGGCATCAGTCACTCAGCTGACATCTCTTGAGCACCACGTGCCAGGCATCAAACAGGCCCAGGACAGGGGCACACAGGCATACTGGCCTAGACGTGCTCTGACAGCTGGAACTCGGGGCGGCACTGAAGAGGGGCGCCTGCCCCAGGGGAGGGAAGGTGTCCAGGGGGAAGTGATGCCACTCAACACCCAAAGTCCTGGGGGAAGGGGTGTGACTGGCCTCTGAGCTTTGGCCAGGAGAGGCCGGAGCATCTCCTAGGACAATTCCACCAAAACTGAATCCAGGGGAGGAGGGAGAAGACCCTAGAGGGAATGAAGGCTGTCTGAAGGAGGAAGGGACCCGGACAGGCAAAAACAAAGCAAAGCTGACTGCGCCCCACATCCATGGCTGTCACTCTCTGCACTTCCCAGGCTGCCCTTCCTGGATTTGGATTTGCAATCTTCCTGCCAGTGTTTTTCCCTGGCTGGTTTATCTTCATCAGACACGCGTCGGCAGGACTTTTTTTGCTTCTATTTTAGTAAATTTTTAAAAATGACATATACAAGATGAAAGTGATACACCTATCCCTGTTAGGATCCTCACAATTTGATTCCTATCCTGTCCCCACATGTATCCCCTCCCCCCATAATGAATAATAGATTGTTTTCAATCATTTGCTTTTCAAAACAAACTGCCTAGAACCATCAGGTAGAAGAAGATTAATGGTTACAGTGGGTGATGAAGCTGACAATACCCAGTCTGATCGATTTTAACTTCACTCAAGTGGGACAACCAGACGTCTAGTGACTCCTAGAGGAAGGCAAGAGAAGTACAGGCCACCAACCATGAAGTCTTCCTGCAAAAAAAACCTGAGCCTTAATGTAACAAGAGCCTCCAGATCGAAGACCAGTTTACAAAAACATTGAGAACGGACGCATACCTTCAGGGCACCTTAAAGAGGGGTACCTGGGAGGCTCAGTCAGTTAAGCGTCTGATTTCGACTCAGGTCATCATGATCTGATGGTTCGTAATTTTGAGCCCTGCATTGGGCTTTGCACTGACAATGCAGAGCCTGCTTCGGATCCCCTCTCTCTCTGCCGTTTCCCCGCTCTCTTGAGCACTCTCTCTCAAAAATAAACATACAAAATAAAATACCTTCAAGGTGTCATCTAAATCTGGAATAAGGTCAAATTCTATAGGACAAATGACTTAGTTTCTTCAATAAATAGCATTTAAAAGAGGTTCTCTATTACAGATTTAAATTGATTTGAGACATATCATCAGCCAAATGGAATGTGTAGAAATTTTTGAATCTTAATTCCAGCAAACCAACAGTAGAAAGGCATTTTTGAGACAGAAAATTGAACACAGACTAGTTATTAAGTGGTAGCAAGCAAGTATCAGGTTACTGTACATAATAAAGTGTTTATAGGTGGAATGATAGGATGCCTAGGATTCACATTAAAATATTCAAGTTAAAAAAAAAAGGAAGGGAGGAGGGGAGAACATGAGGCAGGAAATAGTTATAAAAAACGTGGCAAAAATATTGAAGTTTTGAACCAGGGTGATGGGTAAAAGTGGACTTGTTTTTTATTCTATTTAATGTATGTTTGGAAATGTCCATAATAAAAGCCTTTTTTCTTTAATGTTTTTTAATTTTTTAACAAGATGCTTACTTTTTTTTAACGTTTATTTATTCTGAGAGAGAGACTGTATGAGCAGGGGTAGGGCAGAGAAAGAGACACAGAATCTGAAGCAGGCTCCAGGCTCTGAGTTATCAGCACAGAGCCTGATGCAGAGCTCGAACCCATGTGCGAGATCATGACATGAGCCGAAGTTGGACCCTCAACCAACTGAGCCACCCAGGTGCCCCTAATATTTATTTTTGAGAGAGAGAGAGAAAGACAGAATGAGAGCAGGGGAGGGGCAGAGAGAGAGGGAGACACAGAATCCAATTCAGGCTCCAGACTCTGAGCTGTCAGCACAGAGCCTGATGCAGGGCTCGAACTCACAAACCATGAGATCATTTCTTGAGCCAAAGTCAGACGCTTACCCGACTGAGCCCCCCAGGTTCCCCAATATGTGAATCTTTATTGCAAACTTAGAATCTTATTATGGGGGCACTGGGTGGCTCAGTCAGTTGAGCATCCGAGTTCAGCTCAGATCATGATCTTACAGTTTATGAATCCGAGCTGCACATGGGGCTCTCTGCTGACAGTGTGGAGCCTGCTTCGGAATCTGTCTCCCCGTCTCTCTGCCCTTCTCTTTCCTGTGCTCCCTCTCAAAAATAAACATTAAGAAATGTCAAAAAAAAATTCACAAGTTTATCAGCATGATGGTTTCTTTATTATTTAGATACCTATAAGTGGAATTATGAAATGTAAGGAAGGAGAATTTTTACCTTGACTGGAAAGGTCCTTGTGGGTGACTGTAATGAGGGGATTCAGGACCCACCTTGGCATATTGAGAATTTTAAGCTAAAGGAATTTGAATAAAGTAGGTGCAGAGAGGACTCTGACCTTCCCTGAGGCAAAGACACCCTCCCTATCTGCAGAGGAAATGAGCACCCTTTTCTCCAAGAACCAAGAGGAATATGAACCAACAGGCCCTGCTGTTTCCTACAGTTAACCGCACTGAGCTCACGCTCCTTTGTCCCATTCCGTTCCTTCCCACAAGTCTCCCCTTCATCAAACATAGCATAAAACACCCAGGCTTGACCACTTCTTCAGGCCTTCCTTTTGAAGGCTCCCGTGTTACATGAAACTTATGATGAAGAAATTTATATGCTTTTCTCGTTTATCTCTTATGTTACAGAGCCGCCAACCCAGAATATAAGAGCAAAAAGTATATATTTTCTTCTCTACAAGAGCAATTTGCCAGTTTCCCATAATCCCAAAATACTTGATGTTTTATTTTTATTTATTTATTTTTTTAATGCTTTTTATTTATTTTTGAGAGACAGAGAGAGACAGCTGGAGCAGGGGAGGGTCAGAGAGAGAGGGAGACACAGAATCCGAAACAGGCTCCAGGCTCTGAGCTAGCTGTCAGCACAGAGCCCCATGCGAGGCTCGAACCCACGAACCATGAGATCTGACCTGAGCCGAAGCCGGACGCTCAACCGACTGAGCCACCCAGGCGCCCCCCCAAAATACTTGATGTTTTAAATTCTGTTAATCCGAAGAATACAAATTGTATCTTATTAAATTGCATTTTCTTGGTGGTTGTATGGTCGAGCATTGTTTCACATTTTTATGTACTTAAATTTCTCCTGGAAATTGCTTTTCGTGTCCTTTGCTCATTTTTGTCTTTTTCTTACTGACATGTAGTTTTCATATTCTGACACTAGGTTTTTGTTATATACGTTGCAAATATTTCTTCCCAATTTATTCCTTATAAATTGTTTGCAGACACTCTTGCATCCAGAAGTTTTAAATTGTAATGTCAAGTAGGCCTTAATTTGACTTCCACGTTTTGTTCTTTGTGCCTTAGGAATGACATTCATGTCCTGAGCTCTTATTACTGATTTAAAACAAAATTTATTTTAAGTGAACTCTTAACACATGTGGTGTTGGAACTTACAACCCCAAGATCAAGAGTCTCATGCTCCAAGGATTGAGCCAGCCAGGCACTCTTCTTCTTCCTGATTTTAATAAGAATGCTTTTTTAGTTAGTGTCATCGTATGTTTCACTTTTACAAGTAGGCTTTATTTCAAATAATATGGTATTCCTTTCCCTTTAGTCTGTTAGTTTGACCTTTTTCTTTACCATGAAACATCCTTGCATTCCAGTGTTAAATCCTACCTGTGGTCAATATACTTTTTTTTTTTACTACACTGCTTGATTCAATGTGCTAACTGCTAATGTTTCATTTGAACCATGCATCTTTATTCATAAGTGAAATGGGTTTTGCTTCTTTTGAGTTGTTCTTAATCAGTTACGTCTCCAGTGAGGTACCAAATCTAAAATACATAAGCAAATTGTTTTTCCTATTCTCCTTCCTTCCAGTTTAGAACTTTCTGACACTAGGACGCGCTCAAGGCCCCTGACTCAGGACCAGCCTTATCCGCTTCCAACACATTTATTCCAAAGTGCTCTTTCAAATCCCAGTGTGGGGATAATTCCTAGGCTTTTGAACCTACTATTGCGCTTACTGGTGCTAATACTGATTGAAAGATAACATGAATGGTTTTAACTAAAAGAAACGATATTAAGTAATTGAAGAAGCAAATCAATAGCTGCGGAGTTCCTGAACCTCTGTGAGCCTCCATTTCCCTACATGTATAAATTAACCGTTAATAACACCTAAATCACAAGTTTGTTTTGAGAAGTCCACGGTACAATGTTTGAAAAGCATTTTCAAAGTACATTCGTGCCGATGCCGGGCACTAAACAGATATTAATGATTGGCTAGAACCATCACCACCGTCACTGGCGGCGCCGCCCGCGCCGGAACGCCCGCGCCTCCCTCGCGGATATGACCGGGTGGCGGCCTCACCGGCTTAACGGACCTGAGCGCCTAGAACCTAGCTATCCTCGCTCACCAGCCGGCAACGAGCGGCTGCTTTTATGACTGCTATTCACTTTCTCCGGACCCACCGACGGGGTGTCCTGGGATGCGTCACCAACCGTCAGGTCGCCAAACCCAGCAGGACTCGCACGTTCTACTCCGCCAAACAGAACCGAAGAGCGAACGGCCCACGAAGGTCGACACAAACGGACCAAAAGGTCCGCCCACCCTGCGCGCAGGCGCAGCACGGGTGGCCCTGGCGCGAGCCCCCGCCCCTAGGCTCGCGCTCTCGGCCTCCTCCTGGAGCTCGCGTCTCGGATTGGCCCACAGACAGGGCGGGCTCTGATTGGCCGAGGCAGCCAACGTCTCCTTTTCGAGAGCGTTACGTCCGGGTCTAGAGTCCCGGACGGCCGCGGGGAGGGCGCTCCAGTTCTGTCGGCGCCAGTGGGCCGCTCTGGACCCCTCTGGAACTTTCCGCTGGGCTCTAGGTGGGCGGGGCCGCACCCCCGCCATCGCGTTTAAAGGAGGAAAGTGACTGTGCAGGTTTACTTGAGCAGTGGCGGCTCTGGGTTCTGGTGTGAGACTCCTTTTCTGTGTTGTAAATTTGGCTGGAAATAGAGATGGACGTTGCTCTGCTTAACACTGAGTTCTCAGTCTGGAAAGTTAAAGACATTTGAGTTTTAGGTACTGATTTTGTACCCGTATGGAGGCTTTATTTTGGCCTGATGTGCTTTCATTTGAGCAGTTGGTGGTGGATGTTTAAAAACATCGAGGGGCGGGACCGTGCGGGAGGGGGTAAAAGAAAAAATAAATAAAAACATCGAAATTATTTGAAAACGCGTGGTGAAGGGAGCAGATGAGAGGGAAAGGGAGGAATTCTCGGACGCTTGCCTAATACCTTGAGTTGCCATTTGTAGATGTTGGCAAAAGACACAGTATGGGACATGTGACCTGGAAACATACACAAACATTAATGTTTCGGGTATATTTTGTTATTCACTAGTGTGAGCAAAATATTCCGAATGTAACAAACTTTAGGATAAGGCCTAATTTTATTACAAGTATAATTCTTACCCGTAGAATTTATTACAAGTAGAAACATGTCATACTCTGGTTTCTCTTCAGATCGTATAAATCTTTCGCCTTTTACAAATAGAAACATGTCAGACACTAGAGGCAAAACATAATTGCATGGAATGTCAAAGGCCCTGTGATGAGCCTAATAATCTTGTCCATATTAAGCAGGAATAAAAGCAAGATGAACTGAAGAAAATGAGTCTTTTTCCAAAGGAGATAGAAGATGGGGAAGATGAGATATCAGAAGATAAGGTCAATGGAAGTAGAGGTGAGGTAATTATATGTTCTTCGCGTAGCAGAATTTTACTGCTGTCAGCAATCAGAAGCCAGCGTAAAACAGGTAAACTATCTTGTTTAATCAGAAAAGTGGTGTCCTGAACACTTTCTGACTAGTTTCACAAAGTCCCCCCTCTAGAGTCCATGCCAAAACCTGACAGTCACTTTTAGAAAAAAGAATTTTTTTACAGTCCACTCGGATGAGCATGGATGCAAAAACTCCAAACAGAATCTTATCAAATCAAATGCCAGGGTCCTGTAAAAAGAATAATCCTTGTGAAAAGTGAGGTTTGTTTGGGGGAATGCAAAAGTGTTTTTTGTTGGAAAAATGATCTTGGTTGCCTGGAAATACTGGCTTGAAAGAAAAATCTCTTGATTCTTGAAACTGCTCCATGAAATGTCATTAGTATGTGTGCCTGCCAAACATCTGTGTTTCCATATGTATTCTTTTGACAAATATTTAGATCCCCACTTCTTCTGTGCTTCTGGCTGGGAACCTCTGTGTTGGTATTTGAATATGGATGGGTTTAAGAAGAGTCATAGAAGAATTGAGGTGGATGAAAAAAAAAGAACTGAGATGGATGAGTGAGTACACAGCCAATGAGTGAATATTTCATTCACTGCAGCCACTGCTCTAGGACTTAATGCATTAAGCAACCATATTAGGCAGGCGTCATCAGCTCCGTTTTATAGATGGTTACAGATTTAACCATTAACTAACTTGCTCATGGTTTTAGACCTAGGATTATCCATGGTTCTGCGGAATCCAAAGCCCTTACCGCTTCCCGGTTCATTTTTTTGTCTTTCCTCCAAGCAGTTGTTTTGAGAGGCAACCAACATGTATTTACTGTCTACTTTGAGCAACCAGTTGTGTAATAGAAACGGTCCTCCACCCTATTCAGTCTAGTCGTTTTAATCAATCAAAAGTAAATTATCCATACATACCTTTTGATTTTAATTTAAAACATATTAAGCATATATTCATTTACCAATCCTTTGATGTGGGACTAAGGTCTTTGTCTTTGGGTTCAGCAGTGGAATAGTTTGTCTGCCCCGTACAAAGTACAGCCAAAAGTGCATCTTCCGTAATTTGAAGTTTGTTGTTTTTGTTAAGTTTATTTTACTTATTTTGAGAGAGATAGAGAGAGTGGGGGAGGTGCAGAGAGAGAGAGGGAGGAGACAGAATCCCAAGCAGGCTCTGCACTGTCAGCACAGAGCCCGATATAAGGCTTGAACTCATGAACCGTGAGATCATGATGTGAGGAAATCAAGAGTCATATAGTCAACCAATTGAGTCACACACACACCCTGAAGTTTGTTTCTTTAGACCAAAGAAAACCTAAAAGACTCCTAGTAAAGCAATCAGAATACTCCTACATATTTACCATTTTTTCCATCCTTTTATGGCTGCTCACCCACACCTAATTTGAATACAAGTTTTTAAGCTTTATCAAGTAGGCCAAAGCATTCGACTTGGTTTTCATAGATTTGGTAACTTGCTTTTTGCATGACTGGTTTGTATGATTTTGTTATGTAATTGAAGCTGCAAATACGATGGTCACTGACAGGTTTGGAACAAACACAGTTGGGGCTTATTAAGGATATACTTTAGCCATGTGGGAGCAGAAATGCCCAGGTGTATTTTGAGTGCCGCAGAGGAACCCGCTAGCCACGTGTGCTTGGCATTTCATGGATGGCAAGATAGTAAGTCCTGTTTGGAATGGAGACTGTCATTTACTGTAGCCATAGATATGTTATATGATAGTCAGATACAGTTAAGAGAACAACTCCTGTATTCCGATGGTCACGATGCATTAGCTTTCTGGCCCAGTCAGCCAGAAGGTTCTTGGGGAATGCAACTTCTGCTTTGGAACCCAGACTCTGGTGGCTTGGAGGAAAATGGGTAGTCACATCTTTTTCTTAGGCTGATATGCATATGATGTCATTCTCAACTGTTCACGCTGGTCACCGTGGTCATTTTTTTTTTACCTGTTTTTTTGTGGTGTAACATTTTTTATTTTTTAAAATTTTTTATTATTTTTAATAGTTTATTGTCAAATTGGTTTCCATATAACACCCAGTGCTTCTCCCCACAGGTGCCCCTGACCATGACCATCACCCCCTTCCCTCCCTCCCCCTCCCCCTTCAGTCCATGGTTTGTTTTCAGTATTCAATAGTCTCTCATGATTCGTGTCCTTCACTCTCCCCAGCTCTCTTTCCCCTTTCCTCTCCCTAGGGTCCTCTGTTAGGTTTTTCCTGTTAGACCTATGAGTGCAAACATATGGTATCTGTCCTTCTCTGCCTGACTTATTTCACTTAGCATGACTCCCTCAAGGTCCATCCAGTTTGCTACAAATGGCCGGATGTCATTCTTCCTCATTGCCATGTAGTACTCCATTGTACACCCTTGGTCATTAAAGTGTCGTTCTTATAATGGTTTTCTCTGAATCGTGCAGCATATAGTAGTACTGTTACTGAACTTTTAGGGTAACCAGACTCTAAAGTTGGCTCATTGAAATTATTTCATTAAAACCCTCAGCTTTTGGGACACCTGGCTGGCTCAGTCAGAAGAGCCTGTGACTCTTGATCTCCAGGTTGTAAGTTCAAGCTCCATGTTAGGTGTAGAGATTACTAAAAAAAAAAAAAAAAACCAAAACAAAACAAAAAACCCCTCACCTCTTCCACCTGACCTCCCTGATTCCGTATCATTACCACGCCAGACGGACCGGTCCCTCATCTGCTGCCTATAAATGTGCTCATAACCAGCAATGCTAATCACGTGTACTTCTCTCTTCCTATGATGGGGATCGAGGGCTATATATACACACCAGCTGTATTGGTTCGCTGGGGTTGCCTTAATAAGACATCACCGACTGTATGGCTGAAACAGCCGAAATTTATTTTCTCACAGTTCTGGAGGCTAGAAGTTGAAGATCGAGCTGTTGGCAGGTTTGGTTTCTTCCGAAGCCTCTCTCCTTGGCTTGTAAATGTCAGCCTTTTCACTGTTTATTCACATGGTCATTCATCTGTCATCTGTGGCCTAATCTCTTATAAGGACAGCAATGACTGCTGTTCTTATAAAAGATTGAATTAGGACCTACTCTAATGACCCCACTTAAACTTAAGTACTTCTTTAAAGGCCTGTCTTCAAGTACAGTATTTTTTTTAACATTTATTTTTGAGAGATAGTGAAGTGCCAGAGCATGAGTGGGGGTGGGGCAGAGAGAGAGGGAGACGCAGAATCTGAAGCAGGCTCCAGGCTCCAAGCTGTCAGCACAGAGCCCGACGCTGAGCCAAAGTCGGATGCTTAACCAACTGAGCCACCCAGGTGCCCCCAGTAATATTCTTGGATACTGGGGATTAGGACTTTGATGTATGGATACAGTTGATTTGATGTAGTGGGATACAGTTCAGCCTGTAGCACTGGTGATGCCTTCCCTGTGTTATGACAGTGTTCTAGCTAACACTGGCAAGATAAAGACAGTGCTCCTATTAATTGCCCATATTTCTTCGTCTTGTTCTTTTCTGTATGATGAGGCTGCATTCAGTGTTTTGCCAAAATTGTCACCTTCAGGTACCCAGTTTTATAATACAATGCCCAATTGTTAGTAGCCGTGGGATGGGAATTGATGGTATAATTAGGAAGCGTGAGACTCAGTCTTTGGGGCGTGGCTCTCATTTCTGTGTAGTTCCAGCCGTCTGTTGTGGGAGGCTCTTCACTTCGGTGAATATTTTTACGCAAAGAGTTGACATTCAAAGGCATGTGGAGCTATTTAAACAGTAGTTGACTTGGCATATTTTTCTAGGGCAGTAGCTTGGATACTTCTAGAAACTAGTTCTTTCCCTTTAAAGATTCTGAGTTGATAACTCTAAGTGAAGTCTAGGAATTTGTTTTTCTTTTCCTTTTCATAAGATAAGCATGCCAGCTGGTGCTGGGGGCTCTCTTAGCGCACCCTGAGAAGTTCGTCTTAGATCCACAGGGATGTTGACATACGTGCCTGATCCGATCTTGCCCTGCTGACTGCACGCGCGACTGTCGCCTCTTGGGCAAGAGGAAGAAGTGCTTCCGTCGTTGCGGCCGCTTCTCCAGGCTGCCGTCCCTCAGAAGGATGGTGGGAAGATCACCGCTGCTCCAGAAGATAAAGTCGGGGGGACAACGTCTCTGGCCCCCATGCCTGCTGAGAAACTAACATCACTGCGCTGGCAGGCCACCACGTGGGCCACATTGCCAAAAGACAGGAGGAATGCCAAGAAGGCAAATGAGAACGATGAGGAAGAGGCAGATAAGAACACTGAGTTGGGTCAGGATGAGAAAGGCCCTCCCCCAGAGGGGTTCCCGGCCAGTGGCCAGAAGATAGCCGGGGTCAGCCCTGTGCCGTTCCGCATTGCTGTTAGAGGCATTCTGTGAAGACACCCCTGCTTCGGAAAGTCGGCCTTGGCAGTCCCTGGCTGATTTTTCTGGCCTGGCCTCATTGATGAGGGCATCTCCGTGGACGTTTGACCTCTGCTGTCCACATGACCAGAATCAGAGTTTTCACTAAGCCTTATACACCGATGGTTTCTGTCAGAGTGAGTGTATATGAACCACGCAGGTTAACTGTCCCCCAAACTTAATTCTCAGTGATGTCATTTTTGTCTTGATGCAGTCTATGTAACATTTTAAATTATATTGCTTCCAGGGGCGCCTGGCTGGCTCAGTAAGTAGAATATGTGACTGAATCTCAGGGTTGTGAGTTCGAGCCCCGTGTTGGGTATAGAGATTACTTAAAAATTAGAAAAAAGATACTGCTTCCAAAGAAGCAATTATTAATATTTTTATTAAAATACGGCAGTACATTTAAAGTTATTTCAAAATAAGAGGTTAAAGTGGCAGTGAATTTTTTTAGGTTTGTGTATTATAGCCAGCTTTACGAGCAGTTTTTCTGAAAGAGCAATTTGTTATTCTCATTCTTAATAAGTCTGTATGGCAGTAATTGATTAGGTGGGTTTTCATTTAGATTCTGAAAAGGAAGATGCGTGTTCTACGTGGGTCAGAGGGAGGAAGCCCTTTCTGTAGGGTTGGGGACAATGACGGGGATACAGGCTGTGAGGAAGAAGAGGAGGAAGGTCAGCATGACCTACATCAGCTCGGCTGAGGGGTAGCGCATATCAAGGAATTCGAGTTATAGGGAAGCCCTTGGGCAGAGCTGTTGGAATTCTTTTAGGAACTTGAAGAACTTTCTGGCCAAACCTGACCCCTGTGTTTTGTGAAGTGCATGCAGACCCTAGGTATGGTATTTGTGATTAGAGTAGAAGCTTCTAGTTTACTCATTAGTGGTACAGAAAGGTCATTAAAAATACAGTATTCTGGCTTTTGCCCACAGACCCTGTCCAAAAGAGACCTGATAAGTGGGAGAAGGAAATGGCCAAACAGAAGGCTTCCCTGAAACCAAAAAACAGAAACTGGACGGTAGCTTGTTTGCTGTGCTTTAAAGCGCAGGACAAAACATGGAGAAGCGCGTATTGGTTAAGTGCAGGGAGGGCATCTGTGGACAAGGCGAAAGCCCAGGTGAGACAAGGGGGGTTTGATTGCAGTCTGGCATTACAGTGCGCCAGAGCCTTTAACGGGGTTTTCTTTTAGTCTCGTTGTTTCTGAACTGTTTGAGTTTGTTTTTCGTTTTCGTTTTTACCTTTTTGTATTGCAGTTGAACCGCTTAGAACTTTCAAACTGTTTGTTGGAAACCTGAATTTCAACAAAACTGCTGCTGAATTGAACACTGGTCCCAGCGAACGTTTTGCTAAAAACGATCTCCCAGCTGTTGGTGTCAGAGTTGGCTCGTCCAGGTAAATACCGAGAGGTGAAGAACGTGGAGTTGATCGGCCCGGCATTATGATCCCTGCAGATATTACGAGCCCCAGTGGTTTTCTGCTTCACTGTGGGGTGCCGGACTTCTGCTTGTGGGATCCTTCTGTCCCCTCCTCCTCACCCTTTCGTGGGGCTTTGCCTCAGTCCCTGGCAGTTGGAAGGGAGAACAGTAGCCTCGTATCCACTGGGGAGACGTTCTAACATCCCCGGTGGGTGCCTGACGCCACAGATAGTACCGAACCCTGCGTATGCGGTTTCTTCTTTTACGTACACGTCTATGATAAAGTCGAATTGATAAATTAGCCCCACTAAGAGATTAACACCAATACAACAAAATAGAACAATAATAACAGAATTCTGTAATGAAAGTTATATGAATGTGGTTTGTCTCTCTCACAGTATTTTCACTGTACTGCACACACCCTCCTCTGTGAAATGACACCATGCCGCCGTGATGAGCCGGGGTGAGATGCATGGCATAGGCCTTGTGACCTCGCCGCAGAGTGCTGTCGGCTTTTGAAGCTAGGTCAGGAGAGGGAGCGGCTGCTTCCAGACTACACAGTCAGTGGAGAAGAGGGACTACTGTTTAAAACCTTGCAGTGTCTCTTAGGAAATCCATTATATCAGGGTATCTGGGTGGCTCAGTCCGTTAAGCGTCTGACTTTGCTTCAGGTGGTTATCTCACCGTTTGTGAGTTCAGGCCCCACCTCAGGCTCTCTGCTGTCAGCACAGAGCCTGCTTCAGATCCTCTGTCTCCTGCTCTCTCTGCCCCTCCCCCATGTGCACGTGTGTGCTCTCTCTCTCAAAAATAAAAATAAATAAACATGAAAAAAAATTGTTGTACCCAGATTTTAATATCCCCCCCAAAAACCAGAGACCGCCAGGGAGGCCGAAGCACGCATGCAAAAGCAAAGGGCTTTATTACGGGCTTATATAAGCACGGGCTCACAGACCCCACCAACACACTGGGTCCACGTGGAGCGAGCCCCGAGCCTGGGGGGTGCAGGGCTCTTATGAGTTTGGGAAGGGGAGTTACAGGAAATGGTGACACAGGTACAGGGGTCCAATCATTATAGCATCACATCATTGACAGTAACTTTAACCCATTACAGAGTGGACCCAGGACCCTCACGTAGGGCGTGACTAGGACCCTCATGTAGGGCGTGACTAGTCTTAACCTCCATCTTTAGGCCCGCCCTTAGAAATGTTAAAGGTGTTAGCTGATCTTTCCTGATTGGGTGTTACCAGGGTGGTCTGAGAAGCTGACACTTAGGCCTCCAAGGTCAGAGTCAGTTTGATTCTGACCTGTCCTTACAAAATCCATTGTATTAAACTGCTATCCCATTTTCCCAATTGAAATATTAAAATAAGCCCAGGATTTTCCTTGACTTTACAGAAACATTTTCATGATTTTCCACTGTGAGTGATGTTATTTGCCCACAATTATTTTATTTTATTTTATTATTTTTTAAATTTACTTATTTTGAGAGAAAGAGAGTACAAGCAGGGGAGGGGCAGAGAGAGAGGGAAAGAGAGAGAGAATCCCAAGCAGGCTCTGCACCATCAACTCAGAGCCCAATGTGGGGCTCAAACTCATGAACTGTGAGATCACATCCTGAGCTGAAACCGAGTTTGACTCTTAACCGACTAGGCCACCTAGGCACCCCTGCCCAGAATATTTTAAATTAAGTCACATATTTAATTACAGCCCCCTAGCTTTGGTGGCAAATATAGATTCTGTATCACTTCTTCTTTGTTGCCAAGTTGAATTTCATCTCTCCGACTTCTTTTGCATCAGAAGTGTATTTCCTGGGTGTGAGCATACTTCATAGTACTCTGTCTTAGGGGAAAAAAAAGATAACAATATAGTAAACAGGGGCGCCTGGGTGGCTCAGTCATTTAAGCCTCTGACTTAGGCTCAGGTCATGATCTCACGGTTCGATGATCTCACGGTTAGTGAGTTCAAGCCCCGTGTTGGGCTCTGTGCTGACAGCTCAGAGCCTGGAGCCTGCTTCAGATTCTGTCTCTCCCTCTCTCTCTGCTCCTTCCCCACTCACACTCTGTCTCTCTCTCTGTCTCTCCAAGATAAATAAATGTTAAAAAAAATTTAAAAATATCTTTCTGTAATAGCCCGTGTGTTTGCTAACACATTCCTCATTAGGAATGATATTTTTGTTCTAATTCATAAATGCACAAGGCTCTTTCTCAAAACAAAAATTCAAACCCTTATTTCAGACTTCATTTTCTGTAGGTTTAGGTTAAAATTGGCCAGTTGCCAAACAGAACGAATGAAGATTTCAACAAGTGAATTTGCATCAACTTTAGCTCTTGATCCAGAACAAGTTTTCTCCATTTTGGCACTTTTGTCATTTTGGACGATAACTCGTGGCAGGGTCCAGTTCATTGCAGGCCGTGGAGCAGCGCCTGGGTTCTCCCCGCGGGGGCAGAAGCACTCCAGAGTCGTGACAGCCAGAACGGCTCTAGATGCGGTCAGACTTGCCCCTCCGGGAGCACCACGCCTCTCCGGTTACTTGATGGCATTCTTACCGTGAGCCTTGGTTTTAAATTGTAACTGTGACTCAATGCTGATTTCCACTTCCACATCCAATGTGACTCGCCAGCCAGAAGTCATGTGCCTTTGATCTTCCTTGGTGTTTTTTCCTCTTTCTTTTATATCTCTGTAGAAAAATTGGGTAGGTGAATTTTAAATCTGATGATGATCCGGGAAAAGCCTTGAAACTTAGTGAGACAAAGGCCCTTGGGAATAAAATTAAATTGAGAAAACCGAAAAGAAAGGAAGTAAAGAAAGGTATGAAAACAGGTAATTTATTTATAGATACCTGTGTATCTAGAAGACCCTGGGTCAGGAACGAGTATCAGATTCTTTCTTATTCTGTGCGCGTGCTCAGTTACGACCAGGTCACCTAAATGCACAGCACAAACTTTACGTGCATTGCTGTCACGCTGTGTGCTCTAGCTGCCTGGCTCACCTTCCCTGTCATAGCGCCCTGTGTCTACTGTACTCTCCGTCATGTACCTTACCTTCTCGCCACAATGTTCTCTCTAGGCCTCAGCCCCTGACCACCTGCAGCCCATCCATGGAATTTCAGTGTAAAGGTCACTTCCTCAGCTCAGAAGAGTTTTTCCTTCCAAGTTAGATTAAGGGTTTTTTTTGGAGGGGGGCGGGGAGAATTCCCTTCCTTTCCCTTCCCTTCCCTCTCTTTTTTTCTATTTATTTATTTTCAGTAATCTCTTCCACTCAACGTGGGGCTTGAACCCATGACCCAGAGATCAAGAATTGTGTGCTTTTCCGATTGAGCCAGCCAGGCTCCCCTATGTTAAGTCTTTACTAGATATTCTCATTTCCCTTTTATTTTTCCTTTTTAGCACTTACCAGACTTTGTAATTTTGCAACTATATGTTTATTAGGCTTTTCCCCAGGAAGGCTACATTCCCTAGAGAATGTAGCATAGGCCCTCACCCAGATGTGTGTTCAACTATTTGTTAAATGAAGGAATATATATTGGTCTTAGCACTCTCCAAGTCTTGGAGAAGTATTTTTCCTCCCTTGTAGAATTTTTGATGCTTATTAGAGCTGAACCCAGACTGAAAGTATGCAGTTTGGAATACCAAAACACTTGTCATCAAGGATCTGCCTGCAAAAGTCACTCAGCATGAGTTAAAAGTGTTTAAGGATGCCTTTCGAATCAGCAAGGATGGGATGAATAAGAGGTGTGTTTTGTATCTGTTTTGAAAAAGAATGTATTTCTACTGGATTCGGACATAACAGAATTTTACTACATTCTTCCAGATCACCTAGACCTGATTTTAGAAGTTATCCAACCTTTCTTCCAGCAGGCATAAAAAAATGAAGGGGGCATCATAAACGGACAGTCACAAGTTTCTAGAAAACTATAGTGGTGTCATGAGAAATGAAGGCTTATCCTACCAAGTTCAAGATTGAAAACTGGAAGAATTCAGTCATAGATTATCTCCACTCTTCGCTCTCCAGGGCTGACTCCAGTAAAACAGCACCGTTGATGACCTTCCTGGACAGGTGGCAAAACAAGCAATGAATTAACCCGTTAGAACTATGTTGTAACTGGGGCAGCCAGGTGGCTCAGCTGGTTAAATGTCCGACTTCAGCTCTGGTCATAATCTAACGGTTGTGGGATTGAGCCCCACACTGGGCTCTGTACTGAATGTGGAGCCTGCTACTGAACGTGGATTCTCTCTCCCCCTCTCCCTCTGCCCCTCCCCTGCTTGCGATCTCTCTCTCAAAAATAAATAAATAAACATTTTTATTTTTATTATTTTTATAAATAAACATTTCTTTAAAAATGGACAAAGCACTTGAATGGGCGTTTCTCCAAACAAGGTATACGAGTGCCCAATAAGAACATGAAAAGGTGCTCGGCCTGAGTTGTTAAATACAAATCAACACCATGGTGTGATCCCACTTGGCACCCAGTAGAGGGGCTGTAATAAAAATGGCAGGCAATAACAAGTGTTGGCAAGGACACGGGGAACTTGGAATGCTCACGCATTGCTGGTGGGAATGTAAAATCGTGTCATTGCTCTGGAAAATGGTTTGGCAGTTTCTGAAAATGTGAAACATAGAGTTGCCATATGGTGCAGCGATTCTGCTCCTAGGTGTGTACCCAAAAGAAATGAAAACGTATTTCCGCACATTTCCACAAATGTTCATACCAGCATCATTCTCACTAGCCCCAAACTGGAAACAATCCCAATGTCCACCCACTAATGACCGGATAAACAAGACGTGCAACTTTCATACAACAAAACATTGTTCTGTCATAAAAAGGAATGAAATACCAACATACGCTGCAACGTGGAGGAATCTGAAAGCCATTTGGCTATAAGTGAAAGAAGCCAGACACAAAAGATCGCATAGTCCTATGGTCCCATTTGTATGAAATGTCCAGAATAGGCAAATAGCGTAGTGGTTGGGCCACGGGGTGGAAACGAGTTGGGGGAACGAGGAGTAACTGCTGACGGACACTTTGGGAGATGATAAAAATGTTCTAAAATTAGATGATCGTGATGGTTATAGATTTCTATAAATACACCAGAAATCAGGGGCGTCTGGGTGGCTCAGTCGGTTGGGCCTCCGACTTCAGCTCAGGTCAGATCTCATGTTTGTGGGTTTGAGCGCCGCGTCAGGCTCTGTGCTGACAGCTAGCTCAGAGCCTGGAGCCTGCTTCCGGTTCTGTGTCTCCTTCTCTTTCTGACCCTCCTCCTCTCATGCTCTGTCTCTCTCTGTATCAAAAATAAATAAAACATTTTAAAAATTAAAAAAAAATACACCAGAAATCATTGTGTGCTATTTTAGAAAAAATTTGTTTTGTTCTGTTTTTTGAGAGACAGAGAGAGACAGTGCGAGCAGGGGAGAGTCAGAGAGAGAGGGAGACACAGATTCCGAAGCAGGCTCCAGGCTCTGAGCTAGCTGTCAGCACAGAGCCCGACCCAGGGCTCGAACCCACGATCCGTGAGATCATGACCTAAGCCAAAGCTGGATGCTTAACTGACTGAGCCACCCAGGCACCCCATTCTGTACTATTTTATCTTTAAGTCATCCCTGTACCCAACATGGGGCTTGAACTTACAACCTGGAGATCAGGATGCTTCACCAATGGAGCCAGCTAGTTGCCCCTCACTGTACACTTTAAATGGATGATTTTCTTTCTTTTTCTTTAACATTCATTTATTTTTGAGAGACAGAGACCATGTGATCAGGGAAGGGGATAAGAGAGGGAGACACAGAATCTGAAGCACTCTCCAGGATCTGAGCTGTCAGCACAGAGCCAGACATGGGGCTTGAACCCACGGACCGACAGATCATGACCTGAGCTGAAGTTGGATGCTTAACCGACTGAGCCATGCAGGTGCCCCCAAATAGATGATTTTCTAATACATGAATTATATCTCAGTAAAGCTTTTAAAATAGAGTGTGGGGTTCCTAAGTGGCTCAGCTGGTGGAACGTCCAACTTCGGCTCAGATCATAATCTCACAGTTCATGAGTTTGAGCCCTGCATTGGGCTCTGTGCTGACAGCTCGGAGCCTGGAGCCTGCTTCGGATTCTGTGTGTGTGTCTCTCTGCCCCTCCCCTGCTTGCACTCTCTCTCTCTCAAAAAAAAAGCATTAAAAAAAATAGAGTGTGTATATGTATACATTTGCTTTTATATGTACAGCATGTTGCCTCTGAGGATGGAATCCTTTTCTACCTGTGGCCTTTTGAATCGAGTGTGTGTGTTACTAATTTGGAAGACGAAAGCACTGAATGCTGACTGTGCTTTCTTCTCCCTCCACCCGGTCCCCACAATTGCAGGGTTGCCTGTGTTGACTTAAGTCACAGGCTGATGCAGAGAAAGACTTGGAAGAGAAGCAAGGGACAAAGATGGGAGGGCTTGCCATAGCTCTGGACCACATTGGAGGGAAAAGCCAAGGCCAAGAAGAGAAAAGTGGGAAGAACAGCACATGGAGAAGTTAGGGCCGTGAAAGTTTCGTAGACTGAAACTTGCCAGGGTTGGGTCATCAGCCGGGTTCCCCAGAGAGGGGCTGGAATCAGGATAGGAACACTTTTTTTTTAAGTTTATTTATTTTGGGAGAGAAGGAGAGGGGCAGAGATTCAGAGTGGGAGAGAGGATTCCAAGCAGGCTCCACACTGCCAGCACAGAGCCCGATGCAGGGCCCAAACGCCCGAACCGTGAGATATGACCTCAGCTGAAACTAAGGGCCGGGTGCTTAACCGACTGAGCTACCCAGCGCCCCTCAGGATAGGGACACTGAAATACAATTTCTCCGTATATTAAAAATGGGTAAGTCCTCCTCAGAGCAAGCTAATGAGTATTGTCCTAGCTAACTCTAACCTTGAAGTCTGCAAAAACATGGCACTTTGAGATGACACATCAGCTTAGCTCCCCTTATTGGGGGTCCCCTAGGATTCTGTTTGGACAGGCCCCTAAAGCTGTGGTTTCAGAAATTAGATATTTAATTTTCTTCAAGTAGAGTTGTTGTCAGGTTCAAACCAGAGACCCCAAACTGGAGTCCCTAATCTATGTAATCTAATGAGTAATCGCAATGGAGTCTATAGTATTTACGGGGGGGGGGGGGGG
>NC_043702.1:7569270-7617832 GCF_006229205.1 Suricata suricatta
TCTCTGACCCTCCCCTGATCACACTGTCCCTCTCTGTCTCTCAAAAATAAATAAATGTTAAAAAAACTAAAAATCAAGAAATTTTGCATAGAAATCTGGATTCCTAGCTTCTTTTGCTTTTGCATCCTAAAATCCGGTGGCCCTGGGGCTGCATTTTTACACAGCCGCAGTAACCTGCATGGGAAAATCAGCAGCTTCCTCTGAGCTGTTTGTTACAACCTCCACCATTCGCTGAGTTCCTCCCTAACTGAAGGAGCGAACAGCCCACTTAACACTTTGAAAAAATAGAGCCAGTACTTTTTTCTTGCAAAGTACTACTTTTATCCGATTAGTGAAGATGACCTGTTAATATTTCTCCTGCATTTGTCTCTTTCAAGAGTGGGAAAATGGGAGCTAGAACAAGAAAGCCACACATTTCAAGAAAAGCGGGGGCGTGCTTATTTCTTTGTGGAGGTAAAGAATGTTCCTACGAGTTTAATATGCAAACAGAGCGTGCCTGGGTCAGAGGAGTGTAGCCCCGGACGCCATGGTGAAACAAACCACAGCAGGGACATGATGGATATACAGAAAAGATGCGTGATAAAGAGCTAAATGCACTGAAAAAAAGACTGAAAATTCAACATGACGTCCTTTTGAATATGAATACAATAAGTGATGCTGCTACGAAACGCAGTTATGTATTAAATGAGAAACTTGCCCGGGCATCCAGACCTTTTCCAGCCGGCGAGTCTCTAAAGGAGTGTCCGCGGAGGTTACCTGCCCAGAGCAGAGACGTGAGGCGCTGACCTTGGTCCGCAGCACGTTGGAGAGACGGCTGAGAACTTAACCGGACAGGCTGCAGGGAAGAGGTCATCATTTGTGGCTTTCTCCATTGCAGCTCCCGAAGGGGCTGACGGAGTCAGTGCCCCCCACCTGGCTGTATTTATTTATTTGTGGTGTTGATGAAACTTTTGATGTGAAGAGCTTTTGTACTTCGTACCCATGACAGGTCAGTTCAGGACAGGACGAGTCAGGAAGTGACTTATTCGTATGTGTGGGGGGAAGCCTTAAAACATTTCATGTAGACTCATCGAAATTAGTCAGTGTTAGCACAGATGTCAATTCCACACCGGCTGGTGTTGAACAACTTGTTACAGAACTTAAATCTAAAGTGCCGGGGCTCTGCAGAGACACAGAGCTGAAGCCTGGGGCCCGGCCTCATTCTCCAGGAGTCAGTTGGTGCTGAAAAGTTAAAAATGGATCATATCAGGGACCTAGTAATTCGCACCATAAGCTGGATCCGTTCCCATGGCTCAGACCACAGAGAGTTCAGTGCTTTGTTCAGTGAGTTAGAGGCACAGCACGGAAGCCTGTTCTCCTCCGTGGGACTTAGGTGGCTGAGCCGTGCGTGGTGCTAAGGCGGTTTTTCAAACTGTTGGAAGAAACTGATTTGTTCATGTCTTCTAATGGAAAATCTGGTCCCCGGCTTACTGGCAAAGATTGAGTCAAACTTAGCCTTTCTGGTCGACATTATGACTTACCTAAACAAGGCGGGGATCTCCCTGCACAGGCGTTCACAAGTGGTTACACAGACGTATGACTCAGTTCTCTTGCTCTTAACGAAGCTGTGTCTTTGGGAGACCCATTTGGCGAGGAGCAATCTGGCCACTTCCCTCCGCTGAAGTTAGCTTCCGAACATGAGAGAGATGGCCTGAACTCTGTTCCCAGAATTACAGAGTCGGAGACTGGGTTCCAGAAACGGTTCTCTGGTTTCAAACGTGGTGAAAACGAGCTGACGTTGTTCAGTTCACCTTTTCTCAACACGAGCGACGTGAGTGAGGAGCTGCCGCACTGAGGTGGAGGTCACTGCACTGCGGTGCAACCCGATACCAGAAACGCAAGATGACGGAGTCGGAATCCCAGAATCCGGCAAACACCCTGGGAATAGGTGCCCTAAATACAAAACCCACTGTGCAAAGACTCTGGCCATGTTTGGAAGTACCTACATTTGTGAGTGTTGCACCCAGATTTTAATATCCCCCCCAAAAACCAGAGACCGCCAGGGAGGCCAAATCACGCATGCAAAAGCAAAGGGCTTTATTACGGGCTTATATAAACACGGGCTCACAGACTCCACTGGGTCCACGTGGAGCGAGCCCCGAGCCTGGGGGGTGCGGGGCTCTTATGAGTTTGGGAAGGGGAGTTACAGGAAATGGTGACACAGGTACAGGGGTCCAATCAATATAGCATCACATCACTGACAGTAACTTTAACCCATTACAGAGTGGACCCAGGACCCTCACGTAGGGCGTGACTAGGACCCTCATGTAGGGCGTGACTAGTCTTAACCTCCATCTTTAGGCCCGCCCTTAGAAATGTTAAAGGTGTTAGCTGGTCTTTCCTGATTGGGTATTACCAGGGTGGTCTGAGAAGCTGACACTTAGGCCTCCAAGGTCAGAGTCAGTTTAATGCAGACCTGTCCTTACATGAGCAGCTATGTTCAGTCATGAAGCAACAGAAAACTAAGTATTGCCCTCAGTTAAAGATTCAGGGGTAAATTCCCTGCTGCACATTCCTGCACCAGAGTCACACCCTGACATTGATGGACACCTTGCGGCTTAAGAAAGAAATGTCATCTTTTGGATTTCAAATCTAAGTAATACATGATGAACTTTGATTATTTCCATTTCCAAATTGTATTTGTTCAATGTCAAATTTACACTACAATCTCTGGCATCCTACGTTTGTACCTTATCACATATAAAGTCTGATTATACCTTGGCAATTTATTTTTCCCCTGCTGTACCTTTCTGGCCTGTAGAGTGATTTGTGTCGGTAAACCTCTGCCCTGAAAGCAGCCACATTGTTCCTAAAGGCACTTGCGGGCTGGGGATTCAAACCAGGGAGTTGGCTGGATGAATGGGGTATTTACATGCCTAGAGCAGCTCTATTTTTAAGGCAGACTTGCCACTGGGATCTTGGGACTCAGGCCAGAGTAGGCCCCCTCCTGGACAGAGCTGAGACAGCATAGTCAGTACTGGCCTCTCTTCTGGTGCTTGCATTTTGGATTTACATGTTTCTTTGAAATTTCAATGTTTTTGGTCATCAGTGCAAGTTGCGGCTGGTCCCATAGCCGTTCTGCCTCGTACAGGCGTGGATAGGCGTTTCCCCCACATCAGGGCCACCTCCAAGAGGATGCAGAATGAGGGGTCAGCGTATGGAAGAGCTTATGGGCATTTTTCCAGGGAGAAGGCCCATAGCTCCCATCAACCCCTTACAGAGGTCTGGGACCCAAAATGTGTTTTTCCACTGTGAAATCGGGACATGACTGCTCACTGTTAACAGACACTGTATTTTAAATAATCAATACAATTATAAAAAGCGAAATATCCTTATTGTAGAACATTTGGAGACTATAGAGAATTGTAGGGAAAAGTCTATAATCTCAACAACCAAAGGTAACCCCTGTAAATATTTAGATATGTTTGTTTCCTTTCACTTTCTATGTATTATTTTATATGGTTGAGTGCATGGTGTCTGAATCATTTTGTATTTTGTTCCCTTCCCCCACTACCCTCTTACCAGTGAAATCCTAAGTATCTGTCCGTCTTTAAGCTCAAAGTTGAGCTTATCTGATTGCGTCAGGTGTGTACCGATGGGCCTTTGGCAGCCAGGGCGATTTCTCTTAGTGTCACATAAGCTATAGGATTGGTTTTTCTGTTCTGCCAGGCTCCGAGGAGGCCAGAGACACCTGCTGCTGTCCGGGGAAGGAGAGGCAGACTGCATCTGATGACCCTCAGGACAGCTGTTGGGCAGACATTGTGGGACCATTGCTGAGTGTGAAGAAGCTCAGCATTCTAGATCTGACCTTGACCTCAGCACCATTTGCTACCACTGCCCACCCCTTCCCTCTCCTTGAAATCTCACTCTCATTTTCCTCCTTCCTCTCGAATGCTTCTTCTCAGGCCCTCTCCTTCCTCTGTCCGTTAAATGTTGATTTTTCTTCCAATGACTTTACCTCCCTACAATTTACCCGTGGTGTTTAGCATTTTGGGGGTGCTGAGGACAGGGAAGGTCAGTCAGGGCTCTCTTAAAGCATCACTTGAAAGCACCAACCCAGGGCACGTAGGTGGCTCCATTGGTTACGTGTCTGACTCTTCATTTTGGCTCACGTCATGATCTCATGGTTCCTGAGATGGATCCCTGGGTCAGGCTCCACCCACTCGCTGATAGCAGGGAGCCTGCCTGGGATTCTCTCTCTGCCCCTCACCCACAAGAAATAAATAAACTTTAAAAGATACAAACCCTCTTCCAAGAACTACGCACACGGGTACCTACACGTGTGTTTTGATTACACTTTCAGGAAGTCTCCAGACCCTAGATGCCCAGCTTGGCTGGGGCCATTTAGTTCCATGGCTTCAGTTACGTGCAAGCTTCCGGTGTAGAACTCCAGCCACTTCCTTCCAAATGCCAGTCCGGAAGCTGCTGGACCTCTCCCCTGGGATGTCCCAGAGGCCCTTGCAGTGCACGGTGTGGATGATCGAACTCATCATCCCCGATTCCTAAACCAATTCTCCTCTGGTTTTATTTTAGTGAATGGTACCATCGTCTCCCCAGTTCTGGCTCAAGCCGGACACCTGGCGGTCATCTTGGACTCCTCCTTAACTCACTTCTCATTTCTAGTTGCCAAATCTTGATCATACTACTTAACCAAGGTTTTGAATCTTCCCACTTCTCTACAATCCCATTAGTAGTGAACACCACCCTAGTGAGGACCATTGTCACCTCTCGCTGGAACTTCTGCAGAAGCCTCTGCCTGGTGTCCTGCTTCTGGTTTCCCCATCTACAGCTCTTCACTTTCAAAACATTCTCCAGTCAATAGAGTGACCAAAAAATAAGTCAAAACAAACTCAAGTGAAGTCACATTACTCCCCTGCTTAACATTCTCTGATGCGTCATTTATAATAAAAGCCAAACTCCTCTAACTCAACAACAGAAAACCCAAACAACCCAATTAAAAAGCGGGCAAAGGACTTGAACAGACATTTCTCCAAAGAGGATGTACAGTTGTCCAGTAAGCACACGAGAAGACGCTCAGCATCACTGATCAGTAGGGATATGCAAACGGAAACTGCAATGAGACACCGCCTCACATCCGTTACGTGGCTACTCTAACACAAACAGCAGCAGCAGACAGAAAGCAAGTGTTGGAGAGGCTGCGGAGTCATTGGGACCCTTCTGCACTGCTGGGGAGAATGGAAGATAGAACGGCCACTGTGGAGAACAGCATGGTGATTCCTCAAAACTTAAACATAGAATTAGCATACGATCCAGGAATTCCACTGCTGGGTTTATACCCAGAAGACCTGAAAGCCGGGTCTAGAAGAGATATTTGTATACCCATTTTCACAATAGCCAAAACATGGACACAACCCGTGTCTCTTGACGGATGAATGGAGAAGCAATATGTGTTATATACATACAATGGAATATCATTTGGCCTTAAAAAAGAAGAAAATTCTGACACATGTTCCAACATGGATGAACCTTGAGAACACCATGCTTAGTAAAATAAGCCAATCACAAACCAAACAAATACAGATTATTCCACTTAGAAACTTAAGAGTCATCAGTCAGGATCCTAGTGGGAGGGGGAACGCGGGCTTCGTGTTTAGCAGGTATAGAGTTTTAGCTTTGCAAGATGAAGAGTTCTGGAGATGGATGGTGGTGGTGATTGCATAGTATTACAGATACACTTCATACCATTGGACTATACACTTAAAGACAATTAAGACGACAACTGTTATTTGTATTTTACCCAGTTAAGAAAAAGCGGGGGGGCGGGCGCCTGAGTGGGTCAGTCGGTTGAGCATCTGACTTTGGCTCAGGTCATGATCTCTTAGTTTGTGAATTCGAGCCCCAAGTCAGGCTCTGAGTTGTCAGCACCTGCTTTGGATTCTGTGTCTCCCTGTCTCTGCCCCTCTTCCTCTCTCTCTCTGTCTCAAAAATAAATAAATATTTTAAAAAGGAAAAAAACCAAACTCTTCACCCACAACGGATCTACAAAGCCATATGTAAGAGGGGCTCTCCTGTCTCCCCGAATTCTTATCCACGTTTCTCTTGGCTGCACCCCTGACACTTGCCTTCTATCTGTGCCTTAAGTCCGTTGCATAGCTATTCCTGGAATATTCCTCCCTGGGTCTCCTGACCACCCAGGTCAGAGCGTCAGCGTCACCTCCTCAGAGAAGCCTCTCCTCACCCACCTTAGAATGAGCCCCCCACCCCCCAGCCAATCCCTCCCTCTCCTTGTTGGTTTCCACTTATATGATATCCTTCCTCCCAAAATGTTACATCCTTCTCTGTGTGTCCTATCAAGAAGCGTATGGAGGAGCGCCTGGGTGGCTCAGTTGGTTAAGCATCCAGCTTCAGCTCAGGTCAGATCTCACATCCGTGGGTTCGAGCCCCGAGTGGGGCTCTGTGCTGACAGCTCAGAGCCTGGAGCCTGCTTCCGGTTCTGTGTCTCCCTCTCTCTCTGCCCCTCCCCGCTCATGCTCTGCCTCTTTCTGTCTCAAAAATAAATAAGACATTTAAAAAATTAAAAAAAAAAAAAGAAGCGTATGGAGTCCATTTGCCCCCATCCTGGTGGTGTTAACTTTGATCATTTGCTTAAAATGGTTTCTGCCGGGCTCCTTCACTATAATATTACTTGGAGAGAGATACTAAGAGACTCTTTAAATCATCTGTTTCTTACCCTACTTTCCCTCACTAATTCTAGCATCTATGCTGATTCTTGTCTGAAACAATTACCACTGGGGTATTTGCCAAATAGTAGTTTTCAGTGTCTCTCATTCTACATTTATTGGTTGGAATTCTGTGAGGAAGTCCCCTCCCTTCACCCTCATTAACTTTTTCCTCATTCATTCAAGTGCATTCCTCATATGCACTCACAGATTCTAGTTTTATCCTATAGCTTTTTATTCTAAGGGTTATAATCCTTTATGATCATTATTTTGTCTGTTAGGTTGTCCCAGATTTGGCATGGGAGCCCATTCAAGTAGCCTCCTGTGCCCACGGACATGGGTCCACGTGTCCCCATTATTCTTTGAACCCTTCCTTTCCTACTGGCACCACAAGATTCTAGAGGCTAAGTCTTGTCATTTCCTTGCCACGGTCCTGAAGATTGGCTCTTCCCAACAAGTCTTGGGGCCTTTCATTGCAGAGTGGCATTAGATACCAAGAGCTTGGTGCTGGTGAGGTCCCTGATGTTGGGCATTAGGACCTTCAGGCCCTCTCAGTGGGATGGTCAGGAAATGTATGTACATACACAAGATATCAAAAGCTATATTGACAAATCTGTAGTTTCGAAAACCGTGAGTTCACAATGACACCTCTATTCCAATCCAACACCACACTGTTTATTCTAGCCAACTCCTTTTCCATATTTTTAACTCATTTTTCCATCAGTGAGAACTCTGGCTTTTATTAGTATAATTTTTTTTAAATAATTTTTTAAAGTTTATTTTTGAGAGAGAGACAGCATGAGTGAGGAAAGCAGAGAGAGAGGGAGAGAGAGAGTCCCAAGCAGGCTCCGCACCGTCAGCACAGAGCCTGATGTAGGACTTGAACTCATGACCAAGAGTTGACGCTTAACTAACTGAGCCACCCAGGTGCCCTAGGCAGTATCATTTTCGAATCTGCCTAGTGCTGATATGAAAAACAAACCTACTATTTAGGGTTCAAGTTTTTCCTTTAGTCTCAGAGTAGTTGGTCTACACACTCTTTTCTAAAGTAGCTGAGGTGAGTTGTCCCCATGTTCTCAGGATTATTATTCATTTGTAGTGCACTTGGGGTCATTTATTCCGGTTTATATGTCACTTTGGGTCATCTCCACTCCTCCTCTTCCCCAATTCGATTAAATTGATTAAAAAATATTTTTAGCAATATGAAACATAGTAATGATTCCCAAAGTCAGAACTACACAGCCGTGTCCCAAGAAGCGTCACTTCCCCGTGTGGTCCACCCCACTCTCCCACCGTCACGCCCTGACCGGCCAAGTAACCCACCCCAGTATCTGCTCTATCCCTACTGTATTTCTTTTCGCACGTTCCCCTTCTTTGCATGACAGGAAGCCTACTATAGATCGCTTTGGCCCTTCGCTTTTTACACTTAACAGTTTCTTGGAAATCGCTAGGAGACATCGTGAGCTGTTATGTTATGATGCTGCTTACTCACCTACCACTCCGTTTCCTCAAGTTCACCGTCCGCATTTGTGAAGTTGTTGAATTGTCTCGCCTCTTGTGCATGAAAAAATGGCATGGACTATTTGGGGGCAGTGGAAGGCGGACATGAGGCCAGTGCAAGGCTCTGAGGAGGGGAGGTGACGGGAGGTGAGACCAGAGAGACAGGCAGAGGCCAGATCGGGACCCAGACCCTGGCTTGCTACACCCGGGAGCTGATTCCGGCAGGCCAGACTGGGCCAGGGCCAGGGCTGGAAGGCAGGGAGACCAGCAGTGGTGTGGGCAGGGCCTGAACAGAGGCAGGGCCACAGGGGACTAGTGGGAGGGTGACATCTGGATATGGAGGAATGCCGGAACAAGTCAAGGACGCCTCCCCAACTTCCTGCTTGGGGACCAGCAGAGAGAACAAGGCAGAGGAGCTGGTCGGAGGGAAGTGGAGGGCCTGGCCGGTGGGCACGGTGTCATCAGCAGGCACTGGTGCTCTGAGCCACCGCTGTGCCCGGAACACCACAAAACAAGATTCAAGAGTGGGAGTGGCCTGATGGGAAGTGAAAGGAGCCGGGCCCCAAAGGCTGCCTGCCTTACGATTCCGTTTCCACGACCATTTGCATTCCATTTTCCTGAAAAGGCAAAGCCATAGAGACAGCAAGTGGATCAGGGCTGGGATCGACTACAAGAGGGCGGGAGGGAAACCCTAGGGGGACTGGCAGCATCCTTTCTCGGCTCTACCATGACTGCACATGTTTACTAAAACTCCTTGAGGGGCGCCTGCGTGGCTCAGTCGGTTAAGCCTCCGACTTCGGCCCAGGTCATGATCTCACGTTCGTGGGTTCGCGCCCCGCGTCAGGCTCTGCGCTGATAACTCAGAGCCTGAAGCCTGCTTCTGATTCTTTGTCTCCCTCTCTCACTGCTCTCCCCCGCTCATGCTCTGAATCTCTCTGTCTCAAAAGTAAATAAAACGTTAAAAAAAAAAAAACTCCTTAAAAAACTCCTTGAGCTGTCACGCAAAAAGGTTGAGTTTTACCGTATGTAAATTACACCTCAGTAGGTGACTTCTTAAAAAATGGAAGGAGGGGAGCCTGGGTGGCTCAGTCGGTTAAGGGTCCGGCTCCTTTTTTTAATGTTTTTTAAAAATTATTTATTTATTTTTTTTGAGAGACAGAGAGAGACAGTGCAAGCAGGGGAGGGTCAAAGAGAGAGGGAAACACAGAATGTGAAGCAGGCTCCAGGCTCTAAGCTAGTTGTCAGCACAGAGCCCAACGTGGGGCTCGAACCCAGGAACCGTGAGATCATGACCTGAGCCGAAGCTGAACACTCAACCAACTGAGCCACCTAGGCGCCCCAGGATTCAGCTCTTAATATCATCTCAGGTCATGATCTCACAGCTCTGGGCAGAGCCTGCTTAAGATTCTCTCCCTTCTGTCCTTCTGTCCCTCCCGTTTGCGTGTGTCCTCTCTCAAAAATTAAAAAAATTAATAAAAATTAAAAATGGAAGGAAGCCCAGGGGACACTGATGCCTGTGAAGCAGTGAGGAGAGAGCCCAGAGGAGAACGAGGCGAGTCCTGAGTCTGTATGGGATAGAGGGATGGAGTGTCACATGCCAGACGGGTCAAGTTAAGATAAGACCCAGAAGGTTTCCCGCAGATGTAACAACCAGGAGACCACTGATGACCTCACTGGAGAGATTTATTTTTTCCCCAGTGTAGGGTCCCCATTCTCCCCATGTAGGGCCCCATCTCCCCATGTAGGGTCCCTATCCTTCCCCTGTAGGGTCCCCGTCCTTCCCCATGTAAGGCTCTCATCCTCCCCATATAGGGTCTCCATCTTCTCCCTGTAAGGTTCTCATCTTCCCCATTTAGGGCCCCTGTCCTCCTTATGTAGGGTCCTTGTCCTTTCTAGGCTTCCCAGTAGACAGTGAGCTTCTGGAGACAAGCCTGATCAGGAGCCCAAAAGATGAGCAAAGGCCATCCTTTGCAATAACAGCAAAGAAATAGCCATGATGGGGATCCTAGAGGCAGTTACGACGCCCAGCACCAGAATTGCGCCGCCAAGCGCAGAATGAAAATGTTGGGCTCCCGTTTTTGTTAAGATTTCAAGACAGCGACGATGAAGCACTAAACCAGTCCCAGGGCCCTGCAATGTATGTGTCACACACTCATGAAGCTGGCCCTGCTGCCACCTGAAAGTCAGGGCCCCAAGAAAGCACAGCTGCTTTGGGATCAAGAACAGGCTCACAGGCTTGGCGGGAACCAGGATGTGCCTTGGTGCTGCCCCCTGCTGGCCATGTCATGCCACTGCACCTCCCTTCTGAAGAGAGTGGGAAACCCAGCTCCGTGAGGACCAGGTGAGCAACACTACCCTTCATTCACTAAAGAGAAAACAGGCCCACGGGGCCTTCTGCCGGTGTCACACCAGCCACAGCACCCCAGTGATGATGGCAGCACTTCACTGTCACATTTATACTTCTCTGCTCTTTACAACCCCACAAAGTAGAGATGATACCCTGCACCGATGAGTAAATGAAAGTAAGAATTCAAGTTTTCGACTAGGGTGGCTGCCTCCCAGAGCCCTTCTCTGTTGTCTGAGCCCCTAATAATTTTTGGGGGTACCCACTGGCCTAAGTGCTGACCCACCTGGTCCTGGGGCCCACGCCCAGCATAATCCCATTACTGGGCCGCAGGGCGGGCCTCTAACCCAAGGCCAGGGGAGACAACTTTTTTTTTAGCTGGGGCCACTGGAAAAAAATGTTTTTAGGTCCCTCTGGACCCTAGGACGTGTAGACATGAGGTTACTTATTTGACCGCAGCAAAGACACTTGGCCACCATGATGAAAGCTAGTCTAGGCAGGAAGCTGACGTAGAACAGCAGGGAAAGAAAGCCTGAAAAGCCGGTCCGGGATGACATCACTCTTGCAGGTGGTTATCCAGTTGTCCCTGCACCGTTTGTTGAAGAGACGACTTCTCCGCTCAGTTGTCTGACACCTTTGTCAAGACTGATTGGCCATAAATATATGGGTTCATTTCTGGACTTTCAAACCTATTCCATAGGTCTATCTTTAAATTTTTAAACATATTTATTTTTGAGAGAGAGACAGAACATTAGTGGGGGAGGAACAGAGAGAGAGGGAGACACAGAATCCGAAGCAGCCCCTGGCTCCGAGCTGCCAGCAGAGCCTGACGTGGGACTCAAACTCATGAACTCCCCTGCTCATCTCTGTCTCTCAAAAATAAGTAAAAAAAAACAAAAACAAAAACAAAAACAAAAAAACATTACATAAAGACAGGATCAGTTACAGGGTTAGACCAGTCACAGTGAAGCTCAAGGCAAAAGTAACACCAGTATTACTGATCTTGCATTTTCAGGTGTGGGCTAAGGCCCTGGATTTTATCTTGCCCGCTGCCCGCTCGCTATAAGAAGTCATTGATATCTTTTTTTTTAGTTTATTTATTTATTATTTGAGGGGGGAGGTCAGAGAAAGAGAGAGGGAAAGAGAGTCCCAAGCAGGCTCTGCACTGTCAGTGGTAGTCTGACTCTGGGCTCGATCTGAGAAACCGTGAGATCATGACCTGAGTTGAAATCAAGAGTCAGATGCTTAACCAACTGAGCCCCACAGGCGCCCCAGAAATCAATGTATCTGTTGATTAAAAAAGCAAAAAAGTGAGATGTGGGGCTCCTGAGTGGCTCAGTTGGTTAAGCGTCCAACTCTTGATGTCAATGTAAGGACAGGTCTGAATCAAACTGACTCTGACCTTGGAGGCCTAAGTGTCAGCTTCTCAGACCACCCTGGTAAGACCCAATCAGGAAAGACCAGCTAACACCTTTAACATTTCTAAGGGCCGGGCCTAAAGGTGGAGGTTAAGAGTAGTCACGCCCTACGTGAGGGTCCTGGGTCCACTCTGTAATTGGTTAAAGTTACTGTCAGTGATGTGATGCTATAATGATTGGACCCCTGTACCTGTGTCACCATTTCCTGTAACTCCCCTTCCCAAACTCATAAAAGGCCCTGCCCCCCAGGCTCGGGGCTCACTCCACATGGACCCAGTGGAGTCTGTGAGCCCGTGCTTATATAAGCCCGTAATAAAGCCCTTTGCTTTTGCATGCGTGCTTCGGCCTCCCTGGCGGTCTCTGGTTTTTGGGGGCGATATTAAAATCTGGGTACCACATCAGCTGAGGTCATAATCTTACGGTTTGTGAGACTGATTCCCACTTGGGCTCTGTACTGTCAGTGTAAAGTCTAATTAGGCTTCTTTCTCTCCTCCCCTTCTGCCCCTCCTCAGCTTGCCTGGGCACGCTCCCTGTCTCAAAAAATAAATAAACATTGAAAAAACAATTTTTTAAAAACTGAGGTGGCTACTATATGGATACCAACACAGGGCAGAGCGGTGTCAGGGAGGTGTTCATCCGGGCAGGCAGTGATGGAGGCTGGAAGAGAGAAGCCGTGGGAAGAGGACGGACCAAGTCCGGAGTCCCTGGCAGGCCAGGCCTTGGGAAGCCGGCTGCTGGAGCCGAGGGAGAGGGGCGGGTCTACCACACCGTTGGCTCTCGGCTGGGGGGCTGGGGGGGGATGCTGGCTTGTCTAGTTACTGAGAGATGAAAGCGGGCAGCTCAGCCTGGAGGAGGGAGCAGAGTTCAGTTTGTGAGGCTCTGCTTTTTCAGGTTTATTGGAGAGCCAAGGGAGATGTCTGGCGGGCAAAGGGTTAATGAGTTTGAGCCCAGGAGGAAGTTGCTCCTAGCCCCCCCCCCCTACTTTGCACAGCGTTGAGTGGCAGTCCTCCCCAGGGAGGTGGCTGCTGTCACCAGAAAAGGTGCCCTGAGCTGAAGGCCCGGAGGCGGAGCTTGTGCAGGAGGGAGTTGAGGCCTGGGGGGACGTGGAGGTGGTCCCAGGAGAGACTGGAGCAGAGGAGGGAGGCAGGGAGAAGTTGTGGGCAAGAGAAAGAAGCCACACAGAGGTTCAGAAAGATAAGGTCTAAAATGTCCTTTGGGCTAGCAAGCAAGAGGGTGTGTGGGGTCCCCCCAGAGCCTGGGGCTAGAGGCCCCTTCAGGGTCTGAGAGGGACTGGCAGCATCTTTCCTCACTGATTCCAGAAGCTTGCTCCAGTGAAAGGCGACGGAGGAGAGGAGGTGTTGAAACGGGAGGTGTGGCTGCTGTGGGCCCCCGGAGAAGGCGGGGAGGGGCTCCCGGAGAAAGGATGTTGTTTTAGGAAAGATTCCAGGGTCCCCAGAGCCTAGAAGGGGAGCTGAGGCCTCAGCTGGATGTAAATTAGGCCGTGGGAGTGCCGTGGGGAGGTCTGGTTTTCTCCGTGAAGTGGAGGGTAGGGTAACCGTCCAGAGGGGGAGGAGGAGGGTGGGAGCCCTGGAGAGAAGAGGCCGGGGTCGGTGCTAGGGAGGTGGGAGTCAGAGCCCGTGAGCCCTGGGAGCTCCGGGCCCCTGCTGGGAACCGGAAGGTCGTCGTACAGGATTTCTCTCCTCCGAGGCCAGGGTAGCCGCTGGTGAGGTGGGAGCTGCTTCTGGCTCCGGGCTGTGAGAGAAGACAGAGGCTGGGTGGCTTCCCCGCACAGGTCGCCTCACACCTGGGGACACTGACCTAAACACCATGCAAGGCCTAGCGAGGGAGGAAGAGTCCTGGACAGCATCGAAGGCCCCACGGAACAGAAGCAGGGTTTGGGTCGGTAAAGGGAAGTTGGGTCTGCCACGTCTTCACAGCAAGCTTGGAGCCCAGGCGTTGAGGCTGTGAATCCTCTCAAGGCCAGTAGGGTGCCCCCTACTTCCTTGCACCCTCCCCTCCCCTCCCCTCCTCAGAGTGCCGACCCTCTGGTTTGGGCCGCTGCCCTGGTCCCTCCACCATGGCCTTCCCTTCAGTGGACTAGCCTTCCACGGGCCGTGGTCTGAGGGTGGCTGCAGCTTCCTGCTTGGGCCTCACCCCCCAATTTGCCCTGTTGGCAATTCAGTCAACCAGTTTCCTGCTTTAAACTCCCTCTATTTTAAAACACACACACACACCCCCTTCCCTATTTTAAATATCTGAGGCAGTTTTTCTTTGCTCCTTGGAGCCTAACTGAGGCATTGGGTTCCTGGAGGCTGGGTCTGGGCACTGGAGTTTACCCTTGTGGAGACGCATAGACTTCCTCCGGTGGACGGTGGGACCCCTATGCTGATGTGAGGCCCACTGTGGCCGACTGGGTCTCGGGGGGCAGAAGTGCCCGTGGATGCTCAGAGTGGGCACCTCAGTGCAGACAGATGGAGGGGGCGTGGGGGTGGGTAACGGGGCTGTGCCAGGCAGTGGGTAGAAGAGGCTGTTCAAGGCAGTACCTAGGACCTAGGCTGTTGCCAGAAGTTGGTCAGACTCCTGGTACAAAAATGCAAGGAGGGGCGCCTGGGTGTCTCAGTCAGTTAAATGTCCTGACTTCTGCTCAGGTCATGATCTCGCAGTTCGTGAGTTCAAGCCCCGCATCTGGCTCTCTGCTGTCAGCACGGAGCCCGCTTCGGATCCTCTATACACCCCCACCTTCTCAAATAAACATTAAAAACTATTTTAAAAAAGAAAATTCAAGGAAAAGAATTAGAGTGATCCCCAGTGGAAGTGGGGACCTCACACCTCTCCCCCATCTCACCCCTCCTCTGCAACAATGTGCAGTGCTGTCTCAGCCCTGCAGCTCTGGGCGGCAGCAGACAACCCCAGCCGACCAGGGCAGGCGGGATCACCCTTGGCTGGAGCTGCCTCCAAGAACCCCAACGAAAGGCCACACTTGGGAGAGCACCCGTCAGAATCCGAAAGGCTTTAATCCCACTGTTCTATAGTTAATTATTCTACAGAAGTAATTGTGTATGTACAAAATAAAGTTTGTAAAAAGTTTATTTACTATGGCAGTCCTGTCGGAGAAACACACAGCAAACAACCCCAAATGCCCAGCAATAAGGACAGATGGTGAAATAAAGGGCCCTCCCATAGGAGGGGCACTCTGCAGCTCTTGGAAAGAAGGAGACAGCTCTGCGTGCACGGATGCAGAGTTACAAGAGAAATCTAGTTAATAAAAATGGAGGTCAAGTTCAGATGCGTGCATAGTAGGTACACAGCATTTGTGTTAAGTATAATAAATACACACAGGTCTATTTGTAAGTGCTTTGGCTGAATCTGGCAGGATATGCAAGAGGCTAGTGCTGGCACTGTCTTGGGACACGGTGGCCAGGGGACAGAGAGGGAGAACGCCATTTACTGTGTATCTTTTTGAACTTTATACCATGTGTGTGCTTTGCAATACAACAAATAAAGAAGCTCTTTTTAGAAAACTAAAAAAACAAACAAAAAAAAAGGCAGCATTTGGAAACGAAAGTCCTGTGCTTCTGGCACTCTTCTCTGTGTCAGTCCTGGGGTCCGGGTTACAGGTTAGGGATAGACAGAGGTTAGGGAGCATTGGGATCCCGGCAGCAAGAAAATAGAACTGGAGGGAGCCCTACTGAAGTTTCTGGGCATCTGGGTAGGTATGGTTTCCTTTCCAGAATCTCAGATTTAGAATCCCAGAGGACATGGATCTGAGCCTTCTTTGCTTTACTCTTAATAATTAGCCATATTGAGGGGCGCCTGGGTGGCTCAGTCGGTTAAGCCTCCGACTCCGGCTCAGGTCAGATCTCACGTTCGTGGGTTCGAGCCCCGCGTCGGGCTCTGTGCTGATAGCTAGCTCAGAGCCTGGAGCCTGCTTTCAGTTCTGAGTCTCCTTCTCTCTCTGCCCTTCCCCCTCTCATGCTCTGTCTCTCTCTGTATCAAAAATAAATAAAACATTAAAAAAAAAAGAATCAGTTGCCTTACATGTCAAATGAAAATATTTTTAAAAAATAATAATAATTAGCCATATTGAGGCGCCTGGGTAGCTCAGTCGGTTAAACGTCCAATTTCGACTCAGGTCAGGATCTCGCGGTTCCTGAGTTCGAGCTCTGCATTGGGTTCTGTGCTGACAGCTCAGAGCCTGGAGCCTGCTTCCGATTCTGTGTCTCCCTCTCTCTCTGCCCCACCCTTGCTCATGCTCATGTTCATGCTCATGCTCTGTCTCTCTCTCTCTCTCTCTCAAAAATAAAGCTTAAAAAAATACTTAGCAATACCCTTGGAAAAGGGAAAAACAATTCCTGCCTCATTTAATAGGTGAAAAACACAGAGCCAGAAGATCAGAGTGAAGAGGCAATATTTCATGTTTCATATTTGCCACCAGCTGCAGGTTCAGACTACAATTTCCCCTCATCCAAGGTCCAATGTGTTTAGGCCTTGCTAGGGAGGTCCACCCTGCAGGGCGCCATCCTGTGTTCAAAGCAATAGTCTGCTCTTCCTTGTTCTGGCTAGAAGCAATTTATTTCACATGATGTGTACTCACCTTTTATTTTTTATTTATTTTTACATGCTCTGTGTTTCTTTTTAATTTCAGTGTTGAGGTGTAATTGACATTTAAACTTGTAAGGTATTTAAAGCGCATACATCGTGGTGATTCCAAGGACGCAGACATTGTGAAAAGGGTACCCCCAATTGGGTAGTTGACACATGCATCAGCTCACATGTTTGTCTTTTCTGTTTTGGTGAGAACGTGAAAGTTCTATTCTTAGCAAATTTCAGTTATGCAATACAGTATTATCAACAGTAATCACTATGTTTTACATTCGATCCTCAGACCTTCCTCTTCTAGCTGAAAGTCTGCACCCTTTTACCAACCTCTCCCTATTTCCTCAACCTCCCACCCCCTGGCAACCACTTTTCTACTCTGTTTCCAGGAGGTTTGTTTTTGTTTTAAGATTCCACATACAACTGATAACATGCATGATTTGTTTTTGTCTGGTTTACTTTACTGAGCGTAATGACCTCAGGGTCCATCCATGTTGTCCTAAATGGGAGGATGTCCTTCTTTCCTATGGCTGAATAATATTCCATTGTGTATATATACTTCATCTTTATACATTCATCCATTGACAGACACTTAGATTGTTTCCATATCTTGGCTATTGTGAATAGTGCTGCAGTGAACATGGGTGTGCAGATATTTCTTTGAGATCCTGTTTTCATTTCCTTTGGAAATATACCCAGAAAGGGGATTGGTGGTCATATGGTAGTTCTATTTTTTTTTTTAATGTTTATTTATTTTGAGCAGGGGAGTGGAGAGAGAATCCCAAGCAGGCGCCACACTGTCAGCGCGGAGCCTACGCAGGGCTCGATTTCACAAACTGTGAGATCACAACCTGAGTGAAAATCAAGAGCAGAACACTTAACTGAGTGAGCCACCCAGGTGCCCCAGTAGTTCTACTTTTTAAGGTTTTGATAAACCTCTACACTGTTTTCCACAGTGGCTGCACCAATTTACATTCCCTTGCAAATCTTTTTTTTTTTAAGATTTTATTTTGGGGCGCCTGGGTGGCTCAGTCGATTGGGTGTCCGGCTTCGGCTCAGGTCATGATCTCGCAGTTCATGGGTTCAAGCCCTGTGTCGGGCTCTGTGCTGACAGCTCAGAGCCTGAAGCCTGCTTCAGAGTCTGTGTCTCCCTCTCTCTCTGACCCTCGCCTGCTCACACTGTCTCTCTCTGTCTCTCAAAAAGAAATAAACACTAAAAAATTTTTTTAAAGTAAGAATTTATTTTTGGGGCGTCTGGGTGGCTCCTTTTCTCCCACGACTCTGTGTTCTGTCAACTCCCATCCCGGCCCCTCCCTCTCCTCTAGGAGACAGCAGACACGAGCTATCAAGATTCTCACACCCGCACTCCATTCACTGAGTGATATTTACTAAGCGCCTTAAAATTTTTTTAATGTTTATTTATTTATTTTTTTAATTTTTTATTTATTTTTGAGACAGAGAGATTCACAGCATGAGCGGGGAGGGGCAGAGAGAGGGAGACACAGAATCCGAAGCAGGCTCCAGACTCCGAGCTGTCAGCACAGAGCCCAACACGGGGAGAACTCACAATATGCAAGATTGAGATCTGGGCTGAAGTTGGATGCTTCACCAACTGGGCCACCCAGGTGCCCCTTTACTAAGCACCTTTTATGCACCACACAGCACGGTCTGGACACTCAGGAGGCACTTACAGCGCCAGACTGACAGTTAAGCTGCCCCCGCCCCTCAGCCTACATTCCGGTTTACACCTACTGGGTAGCTGCACAGGTGCTCTTACCTTTGCTGTCTTTTTTTTTTTTAAATGTTTTTATTTATTTTTGAGAGACAGAGAGAGATAGCGCAAGCAGGGGAGGGTCAGAGAGAGATGGAGACACAGAATCAGAAGCAGGCTCCAGGCTCTGAGTGAGCTGTCAGCACAGAGCCCGACGTGGGGCTCGAACCCACGAACCGTGAGATCATGACCTGAGCCGAAGTCAGACGCTTAACCGACTGAGCCACCCAGGCGCTTCTTACCTTTACTTTCAAACTGGTCGGTAGCAAGGGGTGGCCAGCCCCTTTATTCAAGAATTCTTCCTGACTTAATCTTGTCCTCTCATTTCCTTTCTGACCTTCCATCTCTCCCTCGGGGGCCCTCCCCCACAGGCTGTACAAACCTGTCCACCTGCCCCCTCCCGAGCAGCCGCAGAGGGAGCACTCCGTCTGCCCGGGAGTGTGGCCTGCACCGGCACCGTCACTTAGCACTGCGGGCTCTCCATCCGGGGCGGTGTGGCTTCTCCCCCAGCCCCCTGAAACAAGTCTTGCCAAAATCTCCATCATTTCTCAGTACCAAATCCAGCAGACTCCCTCACACGTCACCTCATTTGACCCTGTTGTGGCACTGGACGCTGTTCTTTCTTTCCTTTTTCTTGAAACCCGCTGATCCCTTGGCTTCTAAAATGCCCTCTCTGGCTCTGCCTCTGCGGCCGGGCCTCCCCCTCCAGGACGCGCCTCACCGCTGGGCCTGGGCCGCCCAGCTTCTCCTCCCCGTGTTCCAGCTGCTATTCTGGCCTCGCTCCTCGTTACTGCCCGTGCCTGTGGCTACAGGACCATTCCTGCAGAGCCAATTGTCCGAAGCAACGGGGGTCCCTCGTGCACGCAACATGTCCCACACTGAACTCATGAGCTTCCTCCAAATCCCACAGCCCGGCCGGTATCCTCTGCTCTCATACACACACTCAACGGATAACGGCAGCACATTATCCTTTCTCTCGCTCTATTCGGGTCACTGAATCTGTCCACAGTAACAAGGAGAACTGAGGGCTTATTATGTGCTCTCAAACAGTACATGCAGCATCTCACTTAATACGTATTGTGACCCAAGAGGCTGGGACCATGATTATCCGCATTTCATAGATAACGAACCTGGAATGGCAGAGTAGGGCCCTAGCTCCTCTACTTACGTACGAGCTGGGTGACCCTGGACAAGTTAACTTACCTCTCTGTGTCCTAGTTCTGTAAAACAGAGACCTTCTTGTAAAAGTAAATGAATCGATAAGCAAAGAGCTGGAATAGTGTTTGAAGCTTTGTAAGCATTGTGTAAATATTAAGCATTACTAGTTTTCTATCCCAGACTGACTCCAAAGCAAGGCACTTGAACGCTAAACAACACTGAATCTTCCCACTACTTTTTTTTTACTTGAATCATTCATTCATTCACTTAAATAACTTTGGCCTCAAATAATGACTGGGGGATCCCTGCGAGTGACAGGACCGAAAAGAAGCGGGAGAATCTGGGTGTCGCTTTAGAGATCGATGGGCTAGAGGAGAAGCTGTCACAGTGTCGGAGAGACCTGGAGGCTGTAAACTCCAGGTTCTGTGGGGCAGAGCTGAGCCCAGAGGCCAGGAAGTGTCTAGAGAAGGAGAAAACCAGCCTGATGAACAAAGCCTCTATGAGAAGGAGCTGAAGTTGCTTCGGCAGGAGAACCGGAAGAACATGTTACTCTCTGTGGCCATCTCCATCCTCACGACCCTCATCTGCATCGACTGGCCCATGTACGCCTGAGATTTCTCCAGTCAGAATGGGGTTCCCCTCTAGCCCCCTGCTCACAACCAAGCAGGCCCTTCAAACCTCAAGACAACCCAGGTACAGGAGCATTTCTCCCCAACCCCAGCACTGGATCCGGGCTTCCCGTTGGCCCAGCCACTCTTCCCTCCCGGTCCTGCTGTGGGGCCTGGGTCTCCAGAAGGACTTTGTGCTGATTCCTCCCTCAGCCCAAGGGAAAGACAATAAAGAACAGCCAGGCTTAAAAAAAAAAATTAAAAATAAATAAATAAATAAATAACTTTGGCCTCTGCTTGTGTCTGGCCATGCTTTAGGGGCCAGGAACGCAGCAGAGAACAACATCTATCCAGGGAGGGAGCAATCAGACAATAAACAGGCAAGAAAAATGCCAGTAAGAAGTCGTCGCAGATAACTCAATAATGATGTGACAGGGAGTCTCTGAGTGACATCTTTCACTGGAGGGTCAGGGAGAACCTCTTAAGAGGTGCTATAAACTGAGATCTGAATGACAAGAAGCCAGCCATACCAAGTGGTGTAGAACATCGTCACGGGATCACGCCCACTGCTCGTTTCTCCAGCCGCTGTACCCTGATCTTGCTCTGTGCCAGACTGCTTGAAAACACCAGAGTCTTCTTATTCTACTTTGCCTTGGCCCATCTGTTCTTTCTGTCCCCTGTAACCCAGTAAGTATCCCCTTGGTCCCCGTCCCAGAGTTCAAAATAGGAACTTCCTCAGGGGGTCTCCATAGATCAGAAAGCTGGATGCTGACCCCAAAACTGGCCCCAACCTCCTCCCTGAGCAGAGCCCCAGTGGCTAGCTGTGGGTTTCCTACACACTCAGTCTCAGGAGTATGCTAGTTAAGCGTTGCAAAATAACTTGATTGCTCCCAAGAATCCCCACGGGCCCTTGTTAAAATACAAAATCCTGGTCCCCAACTCAAACCTCTTTAATTAGAATCTCGAGGGAACTCTGAACATCAGTTCAACTGTGGAAATATCATAGCTGAAGGTATCCTGGCTTTGCAGAAACATGTAGATACCAGATGTCCAGGATATATCCCAGGCATGCTCTATACTGAAGGAAGTGATCTGGCCTAAGTTTGGCACCAGTTAAGTTTCCCCACAGTGACCCACCAGAATTGGCAAAAGCACCACCCAAAGAACTTTCTGTGCCTCTGTCTTTGAGGGAACCTTTCCTTGACTCTTTTGACTGACTCCTGGACAATTTGGCGATACTAACAATTCACGTTTTTCATTTATGTTTTAGTCCCAAATAACAAGAAGGGAACTTGTGAGTGGTCAAAGGGTTGGCTTGTGGTTTGGCCTCACCAAGTTCCTCTCTCCACCCCGGTTATAACACCGGTGACCACCAGAAAGTTATCTCTCCGGTCCTGTTCCTCACTGGGAGACATACCTAGCTCATGAGGCTACTTGACACTAAATGTGATGTTTGTGCACTGTTCACAGACATATGCGACTGTCTTTATGTACTGCTCTTAGGAGGCAGCTTCAGGCACGTGGCCTGGGAGAGAACCACCTGCAGACGGGGATTTTCTGGCCCGGGTTCATTGGCGGGGGAGGCTGAAATGCGCCTCCTACGCGGGCCCTATGAACCTCGCGGTCTCTATTTCCGGAGGTCTCATCGGCAGGGAAATGAAGGTGAACTGCTCTCTCCAAGGCCGCCAGGCGGCTCAGCATGGATAGCGAGCTGGAGCCGTGCGTGGGGCCGTCCAAGATCTCCAAGGCCCCCTCTCCCAGAGGAGACAGGACACCGACACAGAAACCTGACACTACCCATATCCAGCTTCCCGGGTCTCGGGAACTAGCGGCGCCAAAAATGTCCGTCCCACGGCGCAGGCGCCGCGAGCGCGGGCAGCGAAAAGGCACTTCAGGAACCGCGCGCCTACTAGCCAATCAGAGCCAGCCTTGCACAAAGCGAGTCCCGCCCCTAGGGCGCCGCCACCGAATCCCTTCCCCCCTCCCGTGCCCGCCTCGGCCCGCCCACTCCTGCCTGCGCCCCGCCCCGCGCCGTTCAGGGGTAAAGGCTCGCGATTGGTCCATAGGTCGGACGCAACCTCTAGTTGGTCGAGACGGGGTCACGAGGACGCCGTCGTCGCCTTTCCAGAGGCGATTACTGGGCAGGCTCAGTCTTTCGCCTCAGTCTCGAGCTCTAGCTGGCAGCCAAGCGTACGTGCTCCGGGGTATTCTGTACCAGCGGCCGCCATCACCGTCGCTTGGGTTCCTCTGGACTCGTCTGCGCCACTCGCCCGCCACACACTCCGCCGACATAAGTCGCCATCATGGTGAAACTCGCAAAGGTAAGAAGCCTGCTTGCGTCGAGGCCTGCTTTCTGAGGAGGGCGCGCGCGGCGCCGCGAGGAGGAGGGCCTGCGCGCTGTCCCGGGCGCGTTCGAGGGCGCCATGCTGCGGGAAATCTCGCGCGGTTAGCGGGAAGGTCTCGCGGCGTTTGGCTATTCGGTGGCGAGGTGAAGGGCTTCGGCGGGTTCCGCGGGTGCTTGTGGCGGCGCGGAAAGACTTCGAGGCCGAGTGGGGAGGGGGAGCTGGGGCTCGGGATGGAGGGATGATGCCAAACTCCTGCGACGGGCCGAAGCGGGGTCCCGCCTCTTGACGCACGTGCCCCAGCGCGCGGCCCGCCACGTGGGCCGCGCCGCGTGTGTCCCGCCGTCTGCGGAGGGGACCTGGCCGTGAGGCGGGCGGCGGCGGGACTGCTTTAGATGGACGCCCTGCGGCCTGCGGGACGTCGGCTCCCGCCAGACGGGCGGGGACGAGGTGGGCCCCGAGAGGATGCCCTGCCTCGTGCTTCCTGTGCTGTGCTGCGCGCACATGGTGACCGGCGAGGTAGCCTCACGTGGCCCCGCCGGGTCTGGAAGGGGCGGGGTTTCCACGGGAAAGGAGAACAACTTCGGAAGACCAAAGGTTGTAAGGGCCCGGCGTGGTTTTCTTTAAAAAGTTGTCTTAAGGACCCTCCCCACGCCGAGTTGGGAACCAGGTGGTAGTGTAGGATGTGGTGCCGGAATTGACCAAAGGGTTTTTTAAGGTAGTCCAACCCCCCCCCCCCCGCGGTGAAGAGCTATAGGTTGTTGGCCGTTAAAATGGGCCGCTTGTGGTCTATGCTATTTAGACCGGCCGTGATGTGATGATTGATTTTGGAAGTATAGTTTTAAGAACAGCTGTGTTTTATGAAGGCAGAAGGAGGGAGAGGATATCCTTGAAGTTATCTTTTTTATCCTTGGGTGGTTTTTGTAAAAACCAGAGGAAAAATGGGGGAGCGGGCTTCAGAGTCTTGGCTGCTTTAACGTTGATCTTTAAGTAGTAGTTCACGTGTCCGTATTTTTATCCGAAAGTCTGAAAGGCGGATTTTGAAAAAAAAAAAAAAAAGGTGACTTCACTCTGAAGAATGATGGCAAAATATGAATGATCTGAGATGTTGGAGGTGTGATGGGCTAATTGTTTGTTTTAGGCTGGTAAAAATCAAAGTGACCCCAAGAAAATGGCTCCTCCCCCTAAGGAGGTAGAAGAAGACAGTGAAGATGAGGAAATGTCAGAAGATGAAGATGATGATAGCAGTGGAGAAGAGGTAATTATATACACCTTCATGCAGAGTTGTGTTAACTGCGGAATGGAGAGTTAAAACAGGTATCGGATGTCTGAAAATACTGGCAAAAAAATAAGATTATATTCATTCATCCATGGCCTGCCGAGATGTTTCCCAAGCTCTTCATTGACATGTTGAGATATAGGGTAAGTATTTGAATGAATTTGACAGGAAAGATTTAGAGTTGTCTTTTCCTGTGCTCTCTGTAGAGCTTGGTTACATGTTGTATTAAATCGCGACATTTTTCTAGTTTCTTCGGTATGTTAGGCCTGGACTATTAACTGTCTAGTAAGTGGCATTGCCGAGCATTGTCAGGTCTCAGGTTAGCCGTGCCGGATTCTTTCCTGGCCTCCAGGCAGGATTAATTATGAGCTGTGTCATACTTGTTGCGTTTACATCTTGGTGTGGGTTGAGGGTTGTCACCTCTCTTTTGTGTTAACCTGGTGGCATGTCTGGCTACTGTTTTTGCTCACTGCAAAGACAACTAATTACTATATTTGTGCCCACATTTGTTTAGAATTTAAGGTTTCACTGTTAATTCATTCCCAGATAAATTTAGTAGTGAGCAGAAAATGGCTGTGAGTGTAAATTTAATGTAGATGATTGGAAGTTTTTAATTAAACTTAAGATTCTCATTCTATTAATTTTGCAAGTGTTGACCAGTCTATTTGTTACTCATTTTCTAGTTCTAAGAACGTGCTTTCAGTGAGCTTTATACCAGTACCCACTGTAAGAACCTAAACGATGTAGTGCTTAGCAAGTATAGCTTTTTTTGTGCAAGACTTCTAATAGATATGCCAACTCGTTATCTCTCTAATCGCATGAGAGGTTGATGCTGTTATCCTTTACAGATGAGAAAAAGAAATTTAAGCCTATCCTAAGGCTGTCAAAGTGGCAGGTAGGGTCCAGTCTGTTCTCAGAGTCCATATTAGGCTGTGCCACTTTAAATGCAGTCATAATGTATGCAGTACAGGAATTCAGAGGTAATTTCACTGTTAAGAGGGCTTTCTTGTGCTTTAGCATCTTATTTTACCTGAAGATGAAAGCTTTGACGTCAGGCACATTGAAGGACCCAGTGTCCTGGCCGTGGAGTGTAACACGCTGATACACATCTAGTGCCTGTGGTCTGAGCTGGAATCATTGTGAGAATAGGACTTGCTCATGGAACCAAGGCACTCTTTTTGGGTTTGGAAACAGATTTATGTTTCGTATTATTTATTCTTCAGGTTATCATTCCTCAGAAAAAAGGCAAGAAGGCTGCCACAGCTCCAGCAAAGAAGGTGATGGTTTCCCCGACAAAAAAGGTTGCAGTTGCCACACCGGCCAAGAAAGCAGTCGTCACCCCTGGCAAGAAGGCAGCAGCCACCCCAGCCAAAAAAGCCGTTGCACCAGCCAAAGCAGTGGCGACACCTGGCAAGAAGGGAGCCACAGCAGGCAAGGCGGTGGTAGCAACTCCTGGTAAGAAAGGAGCAGCTGCCCCAGCCAAGGGAGCAAAGAATGGTAAGAACGCTAAGAAGGAAGAGAGCGATGAGGAAGATGAGGAGGACAGTGAAGACGAGGATGAGGAAGATGAGGATGAAGACGAGGATGAATTCGAGCCAGCAGTGGTGAAGGCCGCCGCCGCTGCCGCCCCTGCCTCAGATGATGATGACGACGAGGAGGAGGAGGAGGATGAAGACGATGAGGAAGATGAAGATGATGAGGATGAAGATGGTAAGGAGGTCTTTTGTTCCCATTTTTTATAAGATCCATCAGAGATGAGGTTTTGGCGGTAATTACTCATTCCAGGACAATCTGGGAGTTAGATGAAGATCCTTCCAGGATTTTCAGGGGTGTTTGTGGTACACTAGTTGTTACCCAAAATGATTGCCTGCCCTTGAGAAAATGTTTAAAATGGCATATTTTGTATTTTTCATAAGGTAGCATTTTGCCTCCAACTGATACGTTCACTCTTCTCTATAACATACGTACAGTGGTGTTGATAGGAATACATTTTCTTTAGTTTTTCCAAGAACTAATGTTGGTTTGGGGAGAATTCTCTTGAGTTTTGCACTAATCTGCATCTCTTTCAGACTCTGAAGAAGAAGCTATGGAGACTACACCAGCCAAAGGAAAGAAAGCCCCCGCAAAAGCCGTTCCCGTGAAGGCCAAGAGCACAGCTGAGGATGAAGACGAAGAGGAGGATGATGAGGATGAGGACGACGAAGATGAAGATGAGGAGGAGGAGGAGGAGGAGGAAGAGGAGGAAGAGGAGGAGGAGGAGGAAGGTAATCAAGTTAGATTCCGAAGTACAGTGATAAAAATGTATAGAGTTAACTTGGGGGAAAAAGGGAGGCACTTCAATATGTGTGGCTACTCATTCGTAACATAGGTTCTTTAAAATCTTGTTACAGAGCCTGTCAAAGAAGCACCTGGGAAGCGAAAGAAGGAAATGGCCAAACAGAAAGCAGCTCCTGAAGCCAAGAAACCGAAAGTAGAAGGTAACTTGCAGAATGGGGGGCGGGGGGGTGGTGTGTGGCACCTGGTGGCACATGTGATGAACAGCAAAGGGACTTAATGCTGAAACTTGATGTGATATTGTGATGTCTGATGTGCTCTGTGTAGAAATTTTGTGCTGGAAATTTAAGTTCATGCCATACTTTACAAATAGACTACTCTGAATTCCTGTTTTGTATAGGTACAGAACCAACTACATCATTCAATCTTTTTGTTGGGAACCTGAATTTCAGCAAGTCTGCTCCTGAATTAAAAACTGGCATCAGTGATGTTTTTGCTAAAAATGATCTTGCTGTTGTGGATGTCAGAATTGGTGTGTCTAGGTGAGTGTGGGGGGGTGCTGCACGTTGCTCCTGGGTTGCACGTTTTCAAAAATTAGCCATTAATGAATTATGTTATCCTCAAAATATAAAATCCCAAATTGAAGTTTCTAAAGTCTACCTTAAGTTTTGTTATAGCGCTAAATAATTTTTACTGAGTTACAAGATTTGAATCTTGTTCGTAGAAAGATATAAAACTGTTGGATATGAAGAGCTGTAATAGTTTTTTAAAATTTTTGTTAACTTTATTTTGAGAGCAAGCACAAGTGGGGGAGAGGGAGAGAGTCCCAAGCAGGTTCCAAGCTGCCAGCACAGAGCCCGAAGTGGGGTTCGAATGCAGGAAGCTGTGAGATGACCTGAGCTGAAATCAAGAGGTTGAGCACTTAACCAACTGAGCCACCCAGGTGCCCCTGACACAGGTTCTCTGATGGCTGTTAGTGTCAGTTGTTACAAGCAACATGGCTAATAAGATCTCAAAGTGAACTTGCTCTGTAGCAGCAGTTTATAGAGCCTTAAGCTTCTGTTAATACCATAGGTTCTTTTTTGCTTAATCCTTGTTTGCATCATTACATTAGTGTTACTGCTTACCCAGAAGGTATTGTAGTTTTTGTAGGTTTTTTTCCCCCCATTCATAATTTTCCACTTTTCATCTTACTGCCTTAAAGGAAGTTTGGCTATGTGGATTTTGAATCTGCCGAAGACCTGGAAAAGGCTTTGGAACTCACTGGTTTAAAAGTCTTCGGCAATGAAATTAAACTTGAAAAACCAAAGGGAAAAGACAGTAAGAAAGGTATGTAAGGCCTCAGGTAATTGTGATGACTGATCTCTAACTTGTTAATGGTTAATGGTTCTCTAACTTGTTAATGGTTTTTAATTCAGGAGCAGACTTGCTGAAATTCAGGTTCCCAACAAAAAGAATGATGTAGTTGGTTCTGTACCTATACAAAACAGGAATTCAGAGTAGTCTATTTGTAAAGTATGGCATGAACTTAAATTTCCAGCACAAAATTTCTACACAGAGCACTAGTTGGGAGCTAGTTGGCCAGGGTGAATAGTGTAAATTTTATCCTTGGTTTCGAGTTCAAGTGATAAATGCACTGTTTGCTGATGTTTTAAATTTCTGGGTCAGATGAGCAAGAATAGACTTCTTTAAAAAAAATTGGTTAATATAGAAAGCTCTTTCCTCAGTGGAACTACATAATATCCCAACTACTCTTTGTATCCTTTATCTTTTCTCTCTGCTTGTCATGTTTCAAATTTTATGTTAAGCTTTTTTAACTTAAAAAAGCACCTTTGTTAGTTTGAGCACTTTGTTAGTTTGAGCACTGCTCTGTGTATCCAACACATAATTTGGTTTCAGTTGTGACAGCAGCTTGTGTGTTTGCCGTTGAATCTCTGTACTTCATACGCGTACATAAGTGGCTACGTATGTGTACATGCCTTGTGTATTGTAGGAGCTCAAGTTATTTGTTGAGCAGAACTTTTCCATTAGTTGATCTGGGGGGGCGGGGTCTTTGAAGCCATACACTACATTCATTTTTGACTTTTTTATCTAGATCGAGATGCAAGAACACTTTTGGCTAAAAATCTGCCTTACAAAGTTACTCAGGATGAATTAAAAGAAGTGTTTGAAGATGCTGTGGAAATCAGATTAGTCAGCAAGGATGGAAAGAGTAAAGGGTATGTTTCGTGTGTAAGGAATATCGAGTTCTATTAAAACTAATGAACTTCTAGGATTTTATAGAAAATCTCATGTTCCTAGGTGTGTGATTTGGCACAAATTAACCTTTAACCAGTGCCTTAATTTCCTATCTGTACAGTGGGGATAACATACCTGTAGGGTGATTGTAAAAGATTCTGAATACACAGAGGACTGAACTGTGCCTAGCTTTGTAAGTAACAGCAGTTCTGCAGTGCGATGGGGTCACTGTGAGCAAGTTTCTAGGTGTGCTTGACAACCTTCTGTCGTAGAAGGAAAATTTTTTGTTTTTTAATGTTTTCATTTTTGAGAGAGCGTGAGCAGGGGAGGGTCAGAGAGAGAGGAAGACACAGAATCCAAAGACAGGCTCCAGGCTCTGAGCTGTCAGCACAGAGCCCTACATGGGACTTGAACCCATGAACCGTGAGATCATGACCTGTGCCGAAGCCAGATGCTTAACTGAGCCACTCAGGTGCCCCGGAAAATTTTAATGGACAAGTGAAACATGGCAGAAAACCAGAACGTTTCCTTTCAGTCTTTGAAGAAAATTTTCGTTGTACTCATTTGAAACAAGGTTCTGTTAGGGAGATTAGAATGTTTGTGTTAACATGGTTTTTAAAAAGTATGGGTTGGTTTTTTTTTTTTTTTTTAAGTTTTTCCGGTCTTCCCCCCCTCCCCCCACTGTTGCAGGATTGCTTATATTGAATTTAAGACAGAAGCTGATGCAGAGAAAACCTTGGAAGAAAAGCAGGGAACAGAGATAGATGGACGATCTATTTCCCTATACTATACTGGAGAGAAAGGTCAAAATCAAGACTATAGAGGTGGAAAGAACAGCACTTGGAGTGGTAAGAATGTATAGAATTCTAGAATTGATGGAGGGGCATCTTTTTTTTAAGGTACCTAGCAAATTAGGTGTAGCTCTAGATCAGTCAAGTTCTGTCCTGCTGTGATAGTGATTCAGTCTCTTGAGTGAGAGCTGTATGAAGTCATTTTGCATTAAAACAGACAAATCTCCCTTTGTGTGTTTGATGCTTTAAATGACTTAGATGGGATGCATTTTTAAATTCGAATATTTTAAGACTATGCAAACAGGATTGTAACAATGCATTATGCGTACTCAATGAGTGGCAAGTGGAGGTCCACCTGCGTGGACATTGACATGTTAACTCTTAGAGAAGTTCCTGGATAAGGTATTAAAGCTGTGACTGAACTTGAGAAACATTGTTTCAGAATCTTCATTTGGCTTTTGTTTTTCTTTGTAGGTGAATCAAAAACTCTGGTTTTAAGCAATCTCTCCTACAATGCAACAGAAGAAACTCTTCAAGAAGTATTTGAGAAGGCAACTTTTATTAAAGTGCCCCAGAACCAAAATGGCAAATCTAAAGGGTAACATAATTAGTATGTTTAGTATATTAATTGTAGACTTTTAAGAATGCCTTGTGTATTTCTTAAAAAGTGAAATTAGGTTCTCTTGGCTGTTACTGGAGGTCGAATTGTTTAAGCTCACAAATCGGGTACAAAGGGCATCATTTAAGTATCTCCTTGAGGTGAAAGTATCCTTGGTGGCATTAGATGGCCGCATAGCAACCCCGCGCTTGGTAACTGACTAAGCATCGATTGTTCATTCTCAGGTATGCATTTATAGAATTTGCTTCATTTGAAGATGCTAAAGAAGCTTTAAATTCCTGTAATAAAAGGGAAATTGAGGGCAGAGCAATCAGGCTGGAGTTGCAAGGACCCAGGGGATCACCTAACGCAAGAAGTCGTAAGTTATGTTTAACAGGGGGTTGCGTTGAGGGTCGGCACTCGGTGCTGTGCCACGTCGTTTCTTTGGTCCTATTTAGAGATGAATGTTTGTGTTTTCCTGGTGTTGCTGAATGAAGAATCCTGGATATGATGATTGATTATCTGAGAACATAACTGATGAAATCTCAAGAAAATTCCTCTAGATAGTCAAGTTCTGATCCAGTGAGGTCTTCTAGCAGCACAATTGCCCACAGTTACTGCCCTATGGTGATTGTAACAGCTGCCTGTTTGTTTAGGGTTTGCTGTCTTGTTTGTATCGCTTCTGCTTCCCATAAAGGGTCTGAGACAGGATCTCAGCTGCTCTGGTGATCAATATAAACTTAAGATGATTAATTGATCTTACACCTTTTGCTTTAATGGAGCACTAGTTTGCAAAGTTTTTATGTGCCTTATTTCTAGAGATTTTTAAGTGAAAGGCTAACTTCTGCTAAGCCGGGCATTCTTGGTTAGTAGTCACATACTGGGTGTTATTGAAAGCTACCATCTGGTAATTATTGTGGCTTTAGGTAAAATGTGCAATTTTTCTTCCACAGAGCCATCCAAAACTTTGTTCGTCAAAGGTCTGTCTGAGGATACCACAGAAGAAACACTAAAGGAGTCGTTTGATGGCTCTGTTCGGGCAAGGATAGTCACTGACCGGGAAACTGGGTCCTCCAAAGGGTAAGAAGAAAGGAAATCATTCGTCCATGCAGTGCAGACCTCTTTTCTAGCATATCTTCTCATTGAGCTCCTTTCTGTCAGTTGGTGGCAGTTTATGGATTCGCACGAGAAGAAGAGACAGTTCACACTTAGCATTATTTTACCTTCTGTCTTCACGGAGGTATATTTTGCTGATCTGTGAGACATTTCTGGGGGTCGATAAAACGAGTTTGGCCCTTCCACAAGGAGCTACTTTGTTCCTTGGGTCTTTCCTCAGCTAGGCAAATCTACTTCCTATGGAGTCAGTGTTCGACATGGGAGGTTTATTGTGGCACTTGAAGTGTATGTGTTTCTGTTAATAGATAATTTCATTTGGCATTTCAGGTTTGGGTTTGTAGACTTCAACAGTGAGGAAGATGCCAAAGCTGCCAAGGAGGCCATGGAAGATGGTGAAATTGATGGAAACAAAGTTACTCTGGACTGGGCCAAGCCGAAAGGTGAAGGTGGCTTTGGAGGCCGCGGTGGAGGCCGAGGTGGCTTTGGAGGCCGTGGTGGTGGCAGAGGAGGCCGAGGTGGATTTGGTGGCAGAGGCCGGGGAGGCTTTGGAGGTAAGGAGGCTGGGGGAACTTTCTCCGTGTGTGTGTGTGCACACTAGACACTGTGGCACATGTACGTCAGGATGTGCCCAGAGCCCAGGCAAGTTCCCTGTATCAACCTCCAGGTTGTCCCCGGTCACTCTGGGGAGGGGAGGACTCCTGGCAGCTTTGCACTCATGCTTTAATGTCTTGCCTTCTTATAGGGCGAGGAGGCTTCCGAGGAGGCCGAGGAGGAGGGGGAGACCACAAGCCACAAGGAAAGAAGACGAAGTTTGAATAGTTTCTTCCATCCCTCTGTCTTTTCCCTCTTCTGTTTGAAAGAAAAGGACTCTGGGGTTTTTACTCTGTTACCTGATGAATGACAGAGCCTTCTGAGGACATTCCAAGACAGTATACAGTCCTGTGGTCTACTTGGAAGTTCGTATAGATAACATTTCAAGGGAGATACCCTGTTGGTTTTGACTGGATATTCATATAAACTTTTTAAAGAGATGAGTGATAGAGCTAATCCTTATCTGTAAGTTTTGAATTTATATTGTTTCTTCCCATGTACAAAACCATTTTTTTCCTACAAATAGTTTTGTTTTTGTTTTTTTTTGCGTTGGGGGGTGTAAAGGAAAGCAGAATGTTTTATCATGATTTTTGCTTCGGCAACTTTGGGACAAATTAAAAGTCCTAAACTCTGGTGCCAGACTTGTACTTCCTAGAGTGTCTCTCCCGGAACACCGCTGCGGGCGGGCCTGGCACAGCCAGCTCTCTCGCTCCAGATCCTCCCTCTGCCCACCCGCCCCCGTGGAAGTGCTTCTTAAATTGGTTTCAAGTATCCTGGCTACAAGTTTCGATGAAATGGCTGGTAAGGTGACTGAAAGCCTTAATGGAAATCTGCTGTGGCTTTTCCTGCTTGTCACAGGCCTGAGGGTCAGGTGTTCAAAGAGCTCTGGAGAAGGGCTAGGAGCACACTGGTCAGGCCTCCTGAGACCTGTAGCCGAGAGCGTGGACTCTGGAATTCGCAGTAATTTAATAGAATTTGTGCTGGGTGAGTGGACCAGTGGGGACTGTGGTGAGCTGGGGAAGAAACAGCCAGTCCGGTAGATGGACCCTCCTTGTCTGTGAGTCTTCACCAACAACCTGTGGTTACACTGACCAAGAAAGGGCTTTGGTATTCAGTAATTTAAGTTCTTGTTCCCTCTACCACCTCCTAATAATGACGGGCCCCTCAGTCTGCGCCAGCCGATCAACAGGATTACTACTGAACAGTGCCCCGACCCCCCTTGCTGTGCAGCGCAGATGTTAGTTGTCCAAATGCAAAAACCCATGGGCTCTAACCCCCTTGTCAGACTAGTCAAAAGTGCCAAATCAAAATATAGATGGGCGTCTGGCTAGTAGAACGTGTGGCTTTTTTTTTGTTCTTTTTTAAAACTTTTTAACCTTCACACTTATTTTGAGAGTACAAGAATCCAAGCAGGTTTTGAGCTGTCCTCACAGAGCCTGACCTAGGGCTTGATCCCACGAACTGAGATCATGACCTGAGCTGAAATGAGGAGTTAGGTGCTCAACTGACAGAGCCACCCGGGTCCTGATCTCTGAGTTTGTGGGATTGGGCCCCACACCAGGCTCTACCCGGACAGTACAGAGCCTGCTTGGGGTTCTCGCTGCTGTTTCTCCCCTGCTTGTGCTTACTCTCATTTAAAAAATTAAACCAACTTTTGCATTTTAACAAAATAAAATCTTTATTTTTGAGAGCAGGGGAGGGACAGAGAGACCAAAGGATCCAAAGCAGCCTCTGCTGACAGCCTGTAGTGACGTTTAACCGGCTGAGTCATCCAGGCCCCCCTGTTCTATACACGTTTTTAATGTGAAGGTAGAAAGAGAAGGGGCACCAGTGTGGTTCCGTTAGTGACGGGCGTCAGGTCAGGTCATCCCGTGGTTCGTGGCTTTGGGCCCCACATCAGGCTCTGCTGACAGATCAGAGCCTGGCGCCTGCGTCAGATTCTGTGTCTCCCTCTTTCTGCTCTCTTGTTGCACATGTTCTCTCAGAAATAAAATTTAAAAAAGTTTTAAGCAAATGAGTTCCTTTTAGGCCTGGTTCAGTGTCCCTGCGGGAGGAGGTCTCTGCTCCACACACACTCTTGGCAGCTCAAGCCTGTCCTGTGGGGATGGAGGACCGCTCCGAGGGCGAGCGCAGCGGGGAAGCCCGGCGCTGCGCAGGAAGGTCGAGCCGGCAGGCGGGTGTTCTCTGAGAAACTAAAGAATCTTGGCAGCCTGTGTTTCTCTGGATTCAAAAGTTCAGTTGGAGCACATCAGGTGTGTTGTGTTCACTCGGAGTCCAGACTGCATGATGTCAGAATTCGTATCTGTCCGAAAGCTGGGCTAGCAAGGCCTGTGAGGTCGGTGTTTGCGTCTCCTGAGATCTTGCAAGGAGGATTCTAGGGCCTTGGTGACCCTACAGCCTTCCCTCATGTAGGTGCCCACGCTGGTTACCTGCTCTGCCTGGAAGGCCTTTATAAAGGCTTAAATACAGCCGATTTGGCCATTAGGACCAGAAATCAGGGTTGCAGTTAGTCCAGGCCCAGCAAAGGCTACTGAATAGGACTTGGCAGCCCTGGGGTGTTTGTGGGCTCCTTTGCTGGAAGGCAGGGGGACCTATTCCAATCGCCCTTGGGGCGTCCAGGTGGTGCAGTTGAGCGTCTGGCTCAGGTCATGATCTGGTTTGTGAGTTTAAGCCCCAGATCAGGCTCTGCTGTCAGCCCTGAGCCCAGTTTTGGATCCTCTGGCTATCTCTCTGCCCTTCCTCCCGTTTCAAAAATGAACATAAAATCTAGAATTGCTGGTACCCATGTGCTTTCCTGAGCCAATGCTGCAGATGCTGGGCCTGGGCAGAAGGGTCAGGTTCACTCCCGCTTTCAGCTGTTTGGTTCCTCACCCTTCGAGAAGAGGGGTGCCCTCCAGCCCTGTCCCTGGGCCCTCCAAGGGTGCTGTGCCCACTGACTGCTATGGGGCGGAGAGGAGGGTGGAGGGCAGTCCGTCGTCACCCTGGAAGGCTAAAGAGGAACATCTCAGTTTACACTTAAGGACTGGAATCCTGCAAACGTCTTAATCCTTGGCCTCCCGGATGCCTGTCTGGTCTCTGGGTTGGGCTGGGTGAAGGTTTTGCAGCCATTTTAGAAGAGCAGCTCCCATTAGCAAATGGTGGTCGCTGCCTCTCATTCTTCCAGCAGGTGGCAGCACATCCACAAGGATGTTGAAACCTCAGGCTGTGTTTCTGGCCAGTGTGTTTTTTTCTTTGAATGTTTATTTTGAGAGAGTGCACACGAGTGAGGAAAGGGCAGAGAGAAGATCCCAGGCAGACTCTGCTTTCAGATCTTCACAAACTGGAAGATCATGACCTGAGCCAAGATCAAGAGTTGGACACTTAACTGAGCCGCTCAGGCACCCCTAGGCCAATGTGTCTTTAACTTCAAACTGACACTTGGACTGAGTGACGGGGCTTAGGGGCGTGCAGGAGGTCCCCTCCGAAGCTTTGAGAGCTGCTGTGGAATCCACAGAGAACTCCGTCTTGTGGAATATTTGTCCTGTGCCCTTTCTTAGAGTTCTCCCATTTTTGCATGCTTCGTTCACTATCTCTTTGTAGCTCAATCTGTCTACTCTCGGCCTAAAAACTTGCCAGAACTTTTCTTGTCAAAAGAATGGCCCCTTGACCAGACCTCCCCACCCAGCCGCTGCCCCTTCTCTTCATTGCCAGACTTCTAGCAGGACCGCACTCCTGCCTCCCACTTCTCCCTGGCATTGTGGCTTCTGTCCCCTCACTTCCCTGCAGCACCTGACGTGATCCTGCCTGCCTGAAACTCTCTTCCCGGCCTTAGCCTGGGCAGATGGGGGGCGGTGCTCTGTGACCCTCGGCTGAGGCTGAGACGGGGCCCTCGGATTAGAGCCTTTCCAGGGTCTCCTCTCCAATTACTAGAGAGGAGCCAGTGGTTGTCCCCCCGCAGATGGGGTAACCCAGCGACTGGGGGAAGGCCTGGAGAGTTCTTCTATTGCTGGCCCTCCACACGGAAACGTGGAAAGAACGCACGTGTCTGCCAGCCTTTGAGTAGAAGGGCTAGTGTTCATTGTTCCGTCCGTGGGCCGAGGACCGCGCCTGCCGTGGTGGCCACTCCGTAAGTGTGATGCACACAGGGAGCCCGAGAAACTCCCTGAAATGCAGGGCAGCTGGGGTGGCAGGAGAGAGCCTGGGCCCGCAGCTCCTGACGTGTGTGCAGGGGGTTCTGGTAAAGCCTCTGAAGCTCTCAGAATAATGTTCTCAAAACTCTGTGCTTAAAAGAAAGGATTACAAGAGAAAACAATTATATTGAAGTAAACAAAATATTTAAGAACCGCTTTCGTGGTAGAATTTTACATGTCTTCACCAATGCAGTAGACGTATTTGCATTAAAATTTTTTTTACATTTATTTTTGAGAGAGAGTGTGAACCGGGGAGAAGCAGAGTGAGACAGAGACACAGAATCAGAAGCAGGCTCCAGGCTCTGAGCTAGCTGTCAGCACAGAGCCTGACGAGGGGCTCGAACCCACGAACCATGAGATCATGACCTGAGCTGAAGTCACGTTCAACTGATTGAGCCACCCAGGCGCCCCTGTATTCGCATTTATAATACAGGTAGCGAGTTCAGCTCTGATAACGAAGAGTCTTAGACTTCTGTTGATAACAATTATAAATTCCGTACAAAATATAAATCCGCTTTTAAAGATGTTGAACTGATAATGCCAGAAAGAAAGTGGAGCAGATGTCTGTCATCCTTGAGAGAGGGCACTGGGTGAGCTCCATGTTTGACCAGTCTCCCTCCTGTGGGTACCTACCCCCCAGTTAGCAGGGAGCCGCAGACGCAGAGTTAAGCACTCAGGGGGCCTGTCCTACTGCGCGGAGGGGTCAGTTTGGAGTTTAAGTCTGGAAATTTTCCTGAAATAAGAGAGACACTGAGCCGTAAGATCTGTGTACTTAATTTCCTTCAGGTTCTCAGCCAAGTCCAAAATTGTGTACGCACAGGGCAGGATGCGAATGAGCCCGGGTTGGGAAACGCAGTGGAAAGGTGAACGGGGTTACTGATGCCAGCAGCTGCTGGGGAGACAGTCTGGAGTTCAAGTGCTGCCCCGTACGAGCCTTTAGTTAGCACCTCCAGCTTTGCTTTGAGATTTAGGCCGTACTTCAGAAGGAGCCACATCCTACGCCTTAGGACTGAGCCTAGGACTGCAGGCAAAATGCAAAGCCAAAATGGGCTCACGCCTCAAAGCCTTGAGCCTGAAACTAAGCCCCATGTGATCCAGATGACATGTTGGAACTTTAATTGCTCTAAAACTCAACAGTGTTCAGAGGAGGATAGAAATCCGACGACAGAGCATCAGGCGCAATGTCCAGTGAGCAAAAAGTTGCTAGGGGCACCTGGCTGGCTCAGTGCACCTCACTGCTCAGGAGAGCATGTGACGCCGTCTCCAAGTCATGAGTTTGAGCCCCACATTGAGCATAGAGCTTACTTCGAAAGAAAAAATTACTGGGGTACCTGGGTGCCTCAGTTGGTTAGGCGTCCGACTTCGGCTCAGGTCATGATCTCGCAGTTTGTGGATTCGAGCCCCACCTTGGGCTCTGTGCTGACGACTCAGAGCCTGGAGCTGCTTCACATTCTGTGTCTCCCTCTGCCCCTCACTCACTTGCACTGTCTCTCTCTCAAATAAACATTAACAAAAATTTAAAAAATTACTAAACATGCAGTGAAGTATGAAAGTGTCCACAATCAGGATATAAAGTCGATAAACACAAAGCTCACATGTTGAAAGATAAAGGCAAAGACTTCAATCATAAATATGTTAAATAATTTGCGGGAGGAGATGAGTTTATTTAATAAAATGGGAGAATTTCTGGAGAAAGGAACCAAATGGAAAGCCTAGAACCGAAAAGCAATATCAAAAAATTCACTAGAAGGGCTGAACAGCAGAAGAAAGGATCAGTTAGCCAGAGGACAATAAAATTACTGAAATTTCTACCCCAAAATACAGCGGTTTGGCATACTGAGTACTTCAAGCTGAAGGGATGTGAGAAATAGATACTGGAAGGACCCTGTGACCTTCCCTGTGGCAGATTACAGGCTCCAATGAGCGGAGAGGAAAGGAGCACCCTGATCTCTGAAAACAGGGGCGCCAGGAAGAGATGAAGGACCAGGACTCACTGTGTTTCCCTGTTTCATGAACTTAGGTAGCACCTTCTCTTTGGTCCTAGCCCATGTCCCCACAAGTCTCCACTTTTTTTTTTTTTTTTTTTTTTTGAGAGAACAAGCAGGCAGGGGAGTGGCAGAGAAAGAGGGACAGGGAGAATTCCAAGCAGCCTCTGCACTGTCAACACAGAGCCCGATGTGGAGCTCGAACCCACGAACCGTGAGCTCATGACCTGAATCTGATCAAGAACTGAAACCAAGAGTCAGATGCCTAAATGACACCCAGGCGTCCCCACAACTCTCCACTCTGTCAAACTTAACAACCCTCATGTTTAACTGCCTAGTGGGCTTTCCATTTCCTTGTGAAGGCTCCGTGTCACGTAAAACTTACATTAAATAAATTTGTGTCATTTTTCTCTTGTTAATTTATCTTTTGTTACGGGGCTCCAAGCCAGGAACTGAGAAGGATAGAGGAAAAAGACACTTTTCTTCCCCTACACTATCCAAACTGCAGCTCAGAGAGAAAAAAAGATTGGGGAAAAAAGTGAGGAGAGCCTCAGTGACAATATCAAATTGCCTGATGTGTGATTGAGTCCATGGAGGAGAGGGGACGGTGAATGGGGCTGAAAATTGTCTCTGTGAAAAATAATAACGGAAATTTTCTAAACTTGATGAGACCCCTCAGGGCCGAGAAGAAAGCCCCACCTCTCGGCTCATCGTAACTGAATTGTTGAAAAACAAAGACAAACTTGAAAACAGTCAAACCACAAAGACCCATTACATGCAGAGGAACATGTGTAAGGATAATGGCTAAATTCTTAGCAGAAAAATAGAAGACAGTGGATGGTATCTTTAAAATAATTTTTTTAAGTTTATTTATTGTGAGAGAGAGAGAGAGACAGCACCCAAGTGTGGGAGGGCAGAGGGGAGGAGAGAAACCCAAGCAGGCCCTGCCCCGTCAGCACAGAGACGGCCAGGCGCCCTGATACTTGTATAATTTTAACTTTTTGTAATTTTTATTTATTTTTGAGAGAGAGAGAAGGGGAGGGGCAGAGAGAGAGGGAGATACAGAATCTGAAGCAGGCTCCAGGCTCTGAGCTAGCTGTCAGCACAGAGCCTGGCTCGGGCCTCGAACCCACCAACTGTGAGATCGTGACCTGAGCCGAAGCTGGCCGCTCAACCGAGCCACCCAGGTGCCCCCAATTTTAACTTTTAAAATTGAGCATCATCTTTCCAGTGAAACAAAAATTTTAAATAAACGGGAACAAAACTACAATAGAGAATGTCAATTCCAAATAAAATCCTTCAGGTTCTGCTGATTATCTCACCAAGAGACAGGGCTCAAGTCATCATTAGGAGAAAACTTTATCTCAAAAGTGTCATTTAACGCTGCAGAGACATCCACTAAACCTCACGATTATACCAGACGGAGGTGGGGGGGGATTAAAGACTGCACTTGGGGTGGGCGCTGGCTGTCGTACGTGCTGTTGAATCAGTAAGTTCTACACCCGAAACAATATTATACTGTGTGTGAACTAACTGGAATTTAAGTAAAAACTTGGAAAAGGAAAACACATCACAATTAAACATGCCACAGGAGAAGCCAAATGTCAAAATGTCTACTTAGCCCACCCAGACATCTCAAATCCACCCCTGGCTGACCTCTCATAACCCCATCTTTTAAAGCTTAAAAAACTTTAATGTTTATTTTATTTATTTTGAGAGGAGGGAGCAGGGACAGAGAGAGAGAGGGAGAGAGAGAGAATCCCAAGCAGGCTCTGTGCTGCCGGTGTAGGGCCCAATTCTGGACGCAATCTCACAAACTGTGAGATCATAACCTGAGCTGAAATCGAGTCAGACGCTTAACTGAGCCAACAAGATGCCCCGAAAATAATTTTTTTACACGAGAAAGTGGACAGATACATGTCGGTAAGTGCCACCCCATGCACATGGAGACACAGTGTAATCTCTCAGCCCATAGAGATAGGAGGGGAAAAGTTAGACTTCTGTGCACTGCCACCCAGGGGCCTGGCGCTCTCCGGCTGCTGGCCCGCTCAGGGAGCGCAAGGTGGTTTGGTTTTGACCCCTCTCTCCCCACCGATGGTGGTGTTGATTCCATAAAATTTTTGTTGAGACAGGAAGGGATGAAAACGAATTTGGAACAGAAAGGAGTAGGGGCACCTGGGTGGCTCAGTCAGTTAAGTGTCTGACTTTGGCTCAGGTCATGATCTACTGGTCTGTGAGTTCGAGCCCCATGTCCAGCTCTGTGTGCTAACAGCTCGGAGGCTGGAGCCTGCTTCAGATTCTGTCTCCCTCTCTCTCTCTGCCCATTCCCCCGCTCATGCTCTGTCTCTCTCACTCTCAAAAATAAATAAAACACTTAAAAATTAAAAAAAAAAGAAAGGAGTAGAGATTTTTTTCCTCCAATGTATTCTGCTTAAAGTGTTTTCCTCCCCAAATAGTTGAAAGCCTTTACTGGTGTAAAAGAGAGAAAAGAGACCTCAAAAAACAAACAAACAAACAAAAAAAACAAACAAAAAACAGGGCGACAGCACAAGAGGAGGAAACAAAGGAGGTTTATTTGGAATTGACATTCTCTATTGTAGTTTTGTTCCCGTTTATTTAAAATTTTTGTTTCACTGGAAACATGATGCTCAATTTTAAAAGTTAAAATTGGGGGCACCTGGGTGGCTCGGTTGAGCGGCCAACTTGCTCCCAGGAACTGGAGGAGACTGAAGAAGGAACTCCATCTGTGGTCCGTTAGTCAGCGTCTCTCTCCTCCTCCTCTTCCTCCTGCTCAACATCATCTTCATCTTCTTCACCTTCATCCTCGTCCCCCTCTGCGTCAGTATCGTTCACTCCTCCTTCATCGTCATCCCCCTCTCCTTCCTCTTCTTCACCATCCACGTGGGGAGCCAAGGAGCGCTGTCAGGGGTTTGCCCCACGTCATCTCTGGTGACCGCTCCCCACTCACCGGCGCCTGCACGGACCGGTCTGTAAACCAGAAGAGGAAGTGCTTTGCTCCCACGTGGCCTCCTCCGGCGGCCTTGATTCTGGTTCGACTCGAATGTTTCGTCAAATCCTTTCCAGATTTCCACTTGACTTCAGTGAGCTCTGGGGGTGGATCGACACTCCGATGAAATTCTGTTTTCGAAGTGAGGGGTTTTCACCAAAATAAAAATCTATTCTGTAACCTGCTTTAATACCTTCACATTCTGTCACTTCAATTCTTGGCAAACAATGTGCGCATCTTCATCCTTGTCCCCAAGCAGCGCAGAGGTGAGGATGGCTGACAAATGTCGTTACCTCCAAATGTGGAATTGGGGTCATCAGCTCCGACCTCTTCTGAAAAAAATGGCGGAGTTTGCTATATTTCTGTTGTCTTCTCAAAGTCTCCTGACTGGCTTGTTCATGAAATCTGTCCGTTGCAGGGGCATCTGAGTGGCTCAGTTCATTAAGCATCTGACTTCAGCTCAGGTCATGATGTTGTCATTCATGAGTTCGAGTCCCGTGTCAGATTCTGTGTCTCCCTCTCTCTCTGCCCCGCCTCTGCTCATGCTCTGTCTGTCCCTCTCTCTCAAAGATAAATAAACATTAAAATAAATTTTTTTAAAGTCTGTCTATTGCATTTTGTACTTTATCGATACCTGCAATGCGTCTTCCTGTTCTTTTTCTGAGGGCTCGTGCGCCCCCTGGTGGTTAGTGTTGGGTGCCTTTTTATTGATTTGGCTGCGGCAGCCCAAGGGGCTGCTCTGGGTCCGGACGTGCGGACCGGAAAAGAAGGGCAGTCAGAAGGGCGCGAACTCGGCTCCCCAATCCCCGCCCCACCCGCTCTCGGGTGCCGCCCTGGCGGCCGCTCCTCGCCGCGCCCGCACTCGCACCGCTCTCCCTGCCGGAGATTCCTCCTGGGCACCTTCCTCACCGCCAAAATACGTGCCGCAAACGATGAGGAAGACACGGTGATAGCTGGAGAGATAGACCATGCTTGTGGGTGAGAGGACACACTATTGCTGAGAGGTCGTGCTCTCCAAATTTATTTCTAGATTCAACCCAATCATTATCTCAGCGGCCTTTTACGTGGAAATTGACAAGATGACTTAAAAGCTTATATGGAAATGCAAAGGACTAGAATAGCTAAGAAACCCTCTTGAGAAATAAAAGAAACAAAGCTGGAGGACCCACACTAAGATTGCAAGAGTTATTATAAAGCTGAAGAAACCAAGGCAGTGCCTTCTTGTTGTGAGGATAAATATACATATCAATGAAATAGAAAAGGCGTTCTGGAAGTAATTCCTCATATACACAGTTAACTGATTTTTTTTATAACGGTACTAAGGCATTCAATGGGGCAAAGACCGGCTTCTCAACACCTAGTGCTTAGAAAACGAGGTGTTCATATTAAAAAAGGATGAGCCTCAACTTTTACTTCACACTATATCAAAAATTAAAGCAAGGTGGATCACAGATCTAAAATACAAAACGTAAAACTATAAAGCTTCTAGAAGAAAACAAAGGAGAATATCTTTATGAATTAAGGGTAGGGAAAGATTTCCTAGGATACAAAAGACATTAACTATAAATGGGGGAAAATGCTAAATGGGACTTCATCAAAATTTAATGTCGGCTCATCAAAAGACACTGTGTGTGTGTGTGGTTTATTATTTTTTTAAGATTTTATTAAATTTTTTTACATTTATTTATTTTTTGAGAGATAGAGTGAGACAGAGCATGGTCAAGGAGGATCAGAGAGAGAGGGAGACACAGAATCCAAAGACCGGCTCCAGGCCCCGAGCAAGCATTCAGCACAGAGCCCGAACCGGGGCTCAAACCCACCAACCATGAGATTATGACCTGAGCCAAAGTTGGATCTTAACCGACAGAGCCACTCAGGTGCCCCTAAGATTTTATTTTTTAAAGCAATCTCTACACCCAGCGTGGGACTCTGACTCACAACCCAGAGACCAAGAGTCGCACTCTCCACGGACTGAGCCAGCCAGGTGCCCCTCATCACGAGACGTCATTAAGAACATGAAAAGACAAGCCGTAAGTTCGGAGAAAAATATTCACAAATGAATTCCTGATAAAAGATTTGTGCCCATAAAATACAAAGGATTACAAGTCCACAAGGAAAAGATGATCCAATAAAAAGACCAGTCTTCAACAGACACTTTATAAAAAGAAGACGTCTGGAATCAGAAGAAAAAGCACACGAGAAAGTGTTCAACATCATTCGCCGTCAGAGAAATACGAATCAAAACCATGGGCAGAGACCACTGTCTGCCCGCCAGCATGGCTAAAGTTAAACTGCTGGCAGAGTGTCGATGTGGTCAGGGCTCTGGAGCCTGATCTTTCACTTACTGCCAGTAGAACGTAAAATGGTACAGCCGTTTTGGAAAGTGACCGTTTATTATAAAATTCAACATACAGCTACACCGACCGTTTATAATACTGTAAAGTTAAACATATACCTACCCCGTGACTCCAGCTCCTTTCCTAAGTATTTACTCAGGAGAAATGAAAACCTTGCCACACACACAAAACTGTACGAAAATGTTTGTAGCAGTTTTCTTTGTTCGGGTATGAGTCTGGAATATCTTGATTTGCATAGATCTATATCTAAGGGTCCAGGCCTGCTTTACTAGGTGAAGACACGGTTTTCTCAAAGAATAGTAAAATTTGGGGGCATCTGGTTGGCTCAGTCAGTTGAGCTTTTGACTCTTGATTTTGGCTCAGGTCACGATCCCAGGGTCATGGGTCCATGCTAAGTGTGGAGCCTGCTTAAGATTCTCTCTCGCTTTCTCTGCCCGTCTCCCTCTCTCTCTAAAATAAAAAAATAAATGAATAAAAATACTAAAATTCTTCAAGGCTCCTTTAGTTAAATTCTACTTGTAATAAGTATTTTTGTCCTAAGAACAATGAGTTCATCTTTAGCGGGGTCACGACTCAGAAACATTATCTCAGAGAGAAAAGAATTGGGGATTTATGGTTCAGTTTTGACGCCCTAAAGATGGAAATAACTTTGGAAAGAGTTATGAAGTATTTCCAGGTGTTGGCAAATGTCTGTCTGCAAAGAAATTGCTAGAGTCTCTTGCGTCTGCCCTCTGTCCTGGTAAAACTCTTCCCCGGCACGGGATCATCTGCAAGGATGTTCTTGGCTGATTTCTTCTTCCATATTGGCAGTTCAACCAAAAGGGCTGGTGAATTTTCTAGAAGCGTCACAAATGGTCATTTCAGGATCTTGGGAACCATCTCCTTCACACGGTTAAGAATAGCTGCCAGGTAAGCCAGCCCAAGGGTAAACTCTTTTCCTTCCAAGGGTTTCCAGAAGTGGGCTTGCTTTCTCGTCCAGAAATAGTAAGACTAATGCTATTAGTTTGAACAAATGCTTTAGAATTTGTCCTTTGAAAGGCAGTGAGAAGCACTTACTCTTTTTTTTTTTAATGTTTATTTTTGAGAAAGAGACAGAGCATGAGCAGGGGAGGGGTAGAGAGAGAGGGAGACACAGAATCCGAAGCAGGCTCCAGGCTCTGAGCTAGCTGTCAGCACAGAGCCCGATATGGGGCTCGAATCCACAAGATCATGTGAGATTTTTAAGATTTTATTTAAAAAAATTTTTTTGTATTTATTTATTTTTGAGAGATAGAGTGATACAGAGCATGAGCAGGGAGGGTCAGAGAGAGAAGGAGACACAGAATCCGAAGCAGGCTCCAGGCTCCGGGCTCTGAGCAAGCATTTAGCAAAAAGCCCAACGCAGGGCTCGAACCCACCAACCACGAGATCATGACCTGAGCCAAATCCGGACGCTCAACTGACTGAGCCACCCAGGTGCCACGAGGGAAGCACTTTATAAACTGGTTTTCCATTTCCTGGTAAACTTTTTCAAATGCAGCGACTGAGGGACCTGCTTCTGATGGAGTTGATGACTTTGATGAATGTTGGCAAAACGTCTCGCAGAGATATTGGGAAAGTCTTCACTGCCTGTGCCCACCAGTGTAAAAAGCACTCAGTGATGACGGCGTGGAGAGCTCTCTTTATCACTGGAGTTCGCAAAATCAGCTTTGCGGGAGGTCCAGCTGGGCAGAGAATGAAGCGTTTCTTTCCAGGCACAGTTGATTTGGGAAAACACCTTTTTAGCGCTTCCAAAATGTCGACAGCCATTGTAGTTTGCACAGGCGACTCACGAAGTAAGAAAGTGTCAGCACGTCCGTCCGTTGTGACCAAAAGCAAGGAGGAGCCCCTGTTGAGAGGGTCTGTGGTTTCCTCTAGTCGCCTGTTGAAGGGGAAGACAAGGTCCACTGGTTTGTCAGCGGGTAAAAGAAATGTCATCTGTCCCAGAACACATCACACCATTTGACAAGGGAACTGTTTCCACTGTCGTCCTCTGACCCAACCCAAAAAGTAGCTCATAATTTCTCTGTGCATGCCCTTGCCTTCTAAATGCCCCTCGAACAGCGTGGGAGATTTGTCTTCGGCCGAGCAGTTTCAGAGCGCACTTCCATAGAAGCTTATTGTGGAATAGCCAATCCAAGGGTCGAGAATGTTCCAACTTCTTTGAATTGAGCTTTCCTTAAACAAAACCGCCTGCATCTTTAAACGCATTTTTAGGAGGGCCAGGCGTGCCGGCCCTTTCTGTGTTGCTGGTTTTATTCTCCATTCATTTGCAAGAATTTTCCAGCACAAAAACACTGGCTCTTGTGTTCCTTCGCGTTCATTATTAAAACTGAAACTGGATAACACGTAGCTTTTATCGTGCTTGTCTGTCTTCAATATTACAACCACAGAGTGATTTTGTCCAGCGACCGTGATGCTTTTTGATGTCTCAACCTCGCTAGTTTCTTAGATACTAAGCTCGGTGTTGCTCGGAAGGTGTTTTGTGAGGTGATAAAAGTTTATAGGCAATTGACGTTAAGTAAGAGAGATTATCCTAGATAATCTAAGGGAGCCTAAATCAAACAGTTGAAAGGCTTTGAAGAGCAGAGCGGAAGGTTCCCGAAAGAAGAAATTCTGCCTGTGTACTCCAGCTCCTGTTGGCACAGAGCGGCAGTCGCCCTTCCAGAGGTTTGCCCTTGAGGGTTCCGGGCTTGCCAGAGCCCACGACAGTGAAAGACAGTTCCTTGTGATACATTTCAGTATATACAGCTGACCCTCATTATGCTTAGATTTCATATTTGCAAGTTCAGCTACTGATTAAAATTCAGTATAGCCATCCAATGAAATACCACTCAGCAATGAAAAGGAGCTATTGAGGGGCACCCGGCTGGCTCAGTCCCTAGAGCATGCGACTCTTGAATTGTGAGTTCAAGCCCCGCGTTCAATGTAGAGCTTACATAGGAAAAAAAAGATTGAAAAGGAGGTATTGATATGCATGACCGGGTGGGTGGATTCCTAAGTAATTATGGTAGGTAAAAGCAATTAGATGAAAAGGAGCGTATGCTGCATAGATGATTGCACTTCTATTAAATTCCAGAAAAGGCAAACTGGTCCATGATGATAGGAAGCAGATCCGTGGTTGCCTAAGACCAGGGAAGGGAGAGGGGGAGGCAGAGAAGGAAAGAAGGGAGAGAGTGCCTAGGGGGACAAGTGTCGGCCAGTCCACTCTTGACCGTGGTCGAGGTTTGGCATGAGTATGCATGTCAGACTTATTATATGATCCGCTTTCACTATGTGAAATTATTGTATGTCCATACATTTCAATAAAGATGTAAAAGACTCCCCGCATTTTGGTTAGAATTGTATTTAAACTTGAACGTTAGTTAAGTTGGAAGGACCGATACTCTTACAACATTCAGTTTTCCATCCTGGAACACGTAATTCATATTACTAAGAAAAAGTTGTACATTTCTTCACATATCTCTTACATTTATTATTAAGGCTACTCCTAATAGTATTTTTTAAATTCTAATAATTTTTATTTTTATTTATTTTTAATGTTTTATTTTACTTTTTTTAAATCTCATGTTAATATTTCATTTTTAAATGTTTATTTATTTATTTATTTATGAATATAACACAGGTTTTTTTTTTGTTTTATTTTACTTTTGAGAGACAAAAACAGAGTACGAGTAGGGGAGGGGCAGAGAGAGGGAGACACAGAATCCGAAGCAGGCTCAGAGCTGTCAGCACAGAGCCCGATGTGGGCCTTGAACCCATGAACTGTGAGATCAAGACCTGAACTGAAGTCGGCCACTTAACCAACTGAGTCACCCACGCACCCGCATCCTAATAATTTTTAAAGAAGAATTGCATGTTTCTCCTTTTATTTTATTAAAAAAATTTTTTTAAGTTTATTTATTTATTTTGAGAGAGAGAGAGTGCTCGAGAGAGTGGGGGAGGGGCAAAGAGAGAGGGAGAGAGAGAGAATCCAGAGCAGGTTCTGCAGTGTCAGTGCAGAGCCCAATGTGGGGCTTGAACTCAAACCACGAGATCATGACCTGAGCTGAAATCAAGAGTCTGACGCTTAACCAACTGAGCTACCCAGGTGCCCCTCATAATTTTTTTCTGGTTATTTTGATAGAGTCTTTCCCACCATTTTGTAATCTGATCGATTGTTATTAACATATAAGAAAATACGTCTAGGGGCACCTGGGAGGCTCAATTGGTTAAGTGTCTGACTCTTGGCTTCAGCTCAGGTCGTGATATCATGGCTGTGGGTTCAAGCCCCACATCAGCTCTGTGTTGACAGCTCAGAGCCAGAGCCTGCTTCGGGTCCTGTGTCTCCCTCTTTCTCTCTGCCCTTCCCCTGCTTGCACTCTGTCTCTGTCTCTCAAAAGTAAATAAACATTACAAAAAAATTTAAAAAAACTCCACATCTATTCTTCCTATGAGTCCTGTTCTTGCATTTAGTCTCATTGCTACACTGACATAAATGTGACATATTTCACCCGATTTGGTTTTTCTGTAGTAGCCACTGTGTCATCTGCAAATCATGTAACTCCCTTTACACTAGTCCTGTTTCTCGCGTCTGTTTTATTGTTCATCTTTTTGCTTTGTGACTTCCAGACCTAGTTAGCTCGTGATTGTGGGTATGAATGTGTTTTGTCCTTGGTCATGAGAAGAACCACACTAGTATTTTGCCATTACATAGATGCCTACTTTTACATTGAAATCGAGGTTTAGAGAAAGTCTTTTGGGGCTCTTGGGAGGCTCAGTCAGCTAAATGTGTGGTTCTGGGTTTTGCTCAGGTCAATATCTCCTGGTCATGAGATCCAGCCCTGACGTGGGCCATGTGCCAAGCATGGAGCCTGTTTGAGATGCTCTCTCTCTCTCTCTCTCTCTCTCTCTCTCTCTCTCCCTCTGCCTCTCCCCTGCTTACTCATGCACATGGTCTCTATGTCTGAAAAAATTCAAAAACTAAAAATAAAATCTTTTATTAGGGACATTGTCAAGCACATATTAAAGTAGAAAGACCAGAATAAAGAATTTCCTAGCCCACGACCCCTAGCTTTGTCCAAATTTGTTTTATGTGTCCCTCATCGCCCACAATCCCTGGAAATTTTTGAAACATATTTTTAATATTATATTATTTCATCCATATTCCCAATTTTTCTAACAATTTGTCCACATATTTCCAATATTATATTACTTTGACATATTTCAATATGTATCTTTAAAGGTTAATGATTCTTTTATTTTGTTTTATTTATTTTTCTCAAAATTTTTAATGTTTTATTTATTTTTGAGGGACAGAGACAGAGACAGAGCATGAACGAAGTAGGGGCAGAGAGAGAGGGGAACACAGAACCTGAACCAGGCTCCAGGCCTTCAGCAAAGAGCCCGACGGGGGGCTTGAACTCATGGACCATGAGATCATGACCTGAGTCAAAGTCGGCTGCCCAACAGACTGAGTCACCCAGCCGCCCCCTTATAAACAATAATTCCATTATCACATCTTACAAGTTAGGCACTAATTCCTTGCTATCATCATATATTCAATGTTCAGATTTCCTTGATTAGCTCATCTTTTTTTTTTTTCACCTGCCTTATCAAATCTGCATTCAAAGGAGCCATACATGGCTTTGGAGTCTGTCTTTCTTTCTTTCTTTCTTTCTTTCTTTCTTTCTTTCTTTCTTTC
>NC_043702.1:7617932-7627001 GCF_006229205.1 Suricata suricatta
TGGAATTTTCCATGTTCTCTGCCCCATGGTATTTCTAGAGAACGGATCAGACTGGGGTTCAGTGTTTTGGAACCAGTATAGGTGGTGTCACTGGGCCAGTTGCGGGGACTTGGGCTTGAGAAGGAAATTTGCAAGAGGAGGGTCACTGGGAGGCTGTCAGCGCCTCTGCGGGGACCAGGGGACCGGACCGGGGGTGGTGGGAGGAGCTGCCGGGCTGGGATGCAGCCGGACGGAGGTCTCAGTGCCCACGGGAGCTCTGGAGCTGGGCCTACCCGTCAGATTGTTCCGGATGGAGGCAGGGGCGGGGCTTCGGCACCCTCTCATTGGCCTGTCTCTGGGGCCGGAGGACAACCTGGGAAGGGACCCGGATGTCCCCAACAGGCCCAGCGGGGGTGGGGATGCCGGCCTCCTCCTAAAGGGGGACCCTGAGGGGCACTTGGATGGCTACTTCCCAGCGCGTCACACGGGAAGACACCCTGTGTCGGAATGTCTCTCTTCCGACGTTAGGACTGATCAGTGGGTCAGCCGCGGCTAGACCGCCTGGCCTACCATCGGAAGCTGCCCCGTCAGCTTTTTTCGCGATACTTTCAGCAGCCACTCATCATATTAGATCCATTTCTTCATGTTACAAAATACTTCTATTCTTAAAAAAATTTTTTTGTTAATGTTTATATTTGTTTTTGAGAGAGATAAAGTGCAAGTGGGGGAGGGGCAGAGAGAGAGAGGGAGACACAGAATCCAAATCTGGTTCCAGGCTCTGAGCTGTCAGCACAGAGCCTGATGCGGGGCTTGAATTCACAAACTGTGAGATCATGACCTGAGCCAAAGTCAGACACTCGTCGGAGCCACCCAGGAGACCCTATATTCTTTTTTCTTTTTAAGTTTATTTATTTATTCTGAGAGAGAGTGAGTGGGGGAAAGGGCAGAGAGAGGGGAAGAGAAAGAATTCCAAGCAGGCTCCACACTGTCAGCGAAAAGCTTAATGTGGGGCTCAAACTCACTATCCATGAGATCACGAATGGAGCCAAAGTTGGATGCTTAACCCACTGAGCCACCCAGCCACCCCCAAAATAATGACATTCTAATCCTACCATTCTTTCCTCACTTATTAGCTGGAAGTCTATAAAGAACTTTTTCTCATAAACTTTTTGGTCATCCTAAGGTCCAGTTCATACAGAATAGGCAGGATAAATGGTTGATTCTCTCTCTTTTTTAAAAATTTTTAATGTTTATTTATTTTTGAGAGAGAGAGAAACAGCACAAGTGGTGGAGGGGAAGAGAAAGAGGGACACAGAAAGGAAAGCAGGCTCTAGGCTCAGCACAGAGCCGGATGCGGGGCTTGAACCCATGAACTGAGAGATCATGACCTGAGCCGAAGTCGGTCACTCAACTGATTGAACACCACCAGACACCCATCCGTTGTTTTTTTTTTTTTTACATTTATTTATTTTTGAGAGACAGAATGAACAGGGGAGGGTCAGAGAGAGAAAGAGACACAGAATCTGAAGCAGCCTCCAGGCTCTGAGCTAGCTGTCAGCACAGAGCCAGATGCGAGGCTCGAACCGACAAACTGTTAGATCATGACCTGAGCCTAAGTCAGATGCTCAACTGACTGAGTCACCCAGGCGCCCCATGTGTCTTGATTTTCTAATGAAAACATATCTAATGATGTTGAGGTTTCTGATCTATGGACTACACTTTTTTTAAAGCAGCTTCAGTCCTCTTGCCTTATTTATTTTTAATTTTTTAAAACATTTATTTATTATTGAGAGACAGAGAGAAACAGGGCATGAGTAGGGGCGGGACAGAGAGAGGGAGAGACACAGAATCTGAAATAGGCTCCAGGCTCTGAGCTGTCAGGACAGAGCTGACATGGGGCTCAAACCCACAAACCGTGAGATCATGACCTGAACCGAAGTCGGATGCTCAACCGATTGAGCCACCCAGGCGCCCCTATGGACCACAGTTTCATAAGCGCTGGTCAGTATCGCTCGAGATTTTGTTAGAACTGCACACTCAGGCCGATCTATATCAGACCTGCTGAACCAGGGTCTCATTCAACAAAATCCCCAGATCATTTGCTTATGTCCCTCAAAGGTAGAAAATTACTGTAGAATATTTTGCCTTACATACATCAATAAACTATTTAACTCAGTGTTGTGTGCTAAATGCTGTCAAACACCTTTTCGTTTTGATATCGAGATGATCGCCAGATCTGCTCAGTGTTGAACTTTTTGTTTCATGCATCAATATCCTTTATATGACTGAGTTGTATGTCATTGTGTGAACACCCCACAGTTGTCCGTTGATCTGGGTTCTTTCCCCTTTTTGATACTATAAGTGAAGCTCCATGAGCAAGTATGTGTAAGTTTTGGTTTATGCTTTCATTTTTCTTGGGTAAATACAAAGAAGTAAACTGGGTGTGTCTTGGGTGTATAGGTTTAATTTCAAAGGAAACTTCCAATATATTTTTCAAATTGACCTTCCAAAAAGATGGGCCAGATATAAATTTTCATCAGCATAGTGTGACAGCACCTGTTTCACTACACTCTTGTCAATACTAGGGATGGTTTTTTAAAAATTATCTATTATTGTGATAAAATTACATTACACAAAATTTATCATTTTAACCTTTAAAATTTTTTTAAATATTTATTTATTTTTGAGAGAGACAGAGAGAGACAGGGTATGATTGGAGGCAGAGGCAGAGAGAGAGAGAGAGGGAGACACAGAATCGGAGGCAGGCTCCAGGCTCTGAGCTGTCAGCACAGAGCCCGACATGGGGCTAGAACTCGTGAACCATGAGATCATGACCTGAGTTGAAGTGGACCCTTAACTAATTGAGCCACCTAATGCAGGGCTCAAATTCACAAACTGTGGGATCATGACCTGAGCCCAAAGCAAGAATTAGACGCTTAACCGACGGAGCTACCCAGGCATCCCTATTTGTTTATCTTCTTTGGAGAAATATCTATTCAAATCCTTTGCCCACTGAACTGTATTGTATAATCTTTCATTTAGAACTTCTGTGTTTGGTGAATCCACCTAATCCACTCCCAAGTTCCAGGGATATTGTTTGTTGTTTTGGATCGTTAAGGTTTGGTATAATTTGTTAGGTCACTGCCCAGGTTCAGTTCTGGAAAGCAGGCCTCCTTCTTGTGCAAAGAGAATGGACATTCCTGCTCTTTCTGTTCTGGGTTCCTCTTTCCTTCACTCTGAATCTGGGGTTCAGGCCGCAATTCCAGAATTGCATAGACCTGAAAGCCCCATGGGAAGTCCTGTGACCCCTATTTAAGCTGGGGGGCAGTCACAAATGAACAATCCTGATGGGTGTTGGTGGGCAGAGAATGGAAGCCAGATTGTAAGAAGGATCAGTGGAGCCCAAAAGAGGGAGGCTCGCTGGCTCAGTCTGTGAGGCACATGACTCTTGATCTCAGGGTTGTGAGTTCAAGCCCTGCCTTGGGTACAGAGGTTACTTTTTTAAAAAGTGCCCAAGATAAAAACCATCTGGTAAGGAAGGAGTTTGGTGGAGAGGTCAGGGTGATCTGGGGGCCAAAGGTGGGAAGCGTCGGATCCGAGCAGAGTGTGAGGGTCAACTTTAATCTGTACTGGCCTGGGGCGCTGTAGGCTGAGTTGGTCATTTTGTCTCCTCCTAACCCCTCCCTTGGGGAATCCATCCTTCCTTGACAGCCCCCTTTCACTGGAATCCTGCTGGGGCCATGCGGAGCAGGTGGGACTAACCCTGAGCCCCGGGCCTCAGTGTGTCCTGGTTAGTGGACTCTTCTTGCCACAAACACTGGGTCCGGCTTGGACATATGATACACAGCCACCTCGTTAGAATCTCTCCTTGAGCTTTTGCTAGAAATATCGGAAAGATGCTCATTTTGGAACTGAACTAATGGGAGTTCGCTCCTTGGTGAGGTGGGTAAAGATTATAGCAGGAGAAGCCGTCACACAGAAAGGAAAATTTATTTGCAGCGAATACGAAGATGAGGGGGAATAAATTCCAAAGCCACGTGACTCCCTGAGCAGGGGTGCGTGGGTTTCTTCAGGCTGAGGATGGACATTCGGGAAGGGGAGCTTTGTCATCCAATGTAGTGACGGGCATAGGTCACACCTGCGCCCTAAGGAAACATGCCTACACATTGTATGTTATGTTAATGAAGTTTGGGCCCCTTCTAGGGTAGAGGTTTTAAATTACAATCAGGCAGAGGTAACTGTGGACAAGGAGAAGGGGATATGGGGGAGGGGGGATGCTCCAAGAGCCTAGAGCTAGAATAAATTGGATGGGGTTTGGGATCCTTATCTTGGGTAAGGAATGTAGGGCCTTGGTTACCTTTGAAACAGTGCTGAGAGTTTTACCACTGATTTACTGTCTCTGTAATGGTTAGACTATTTCCTGGCCTGGTAGAGACTATTCATTTTTTCTTTCCCTTTAAATCCTTAACTACTGAGGTTTTTGCATCCCCCCTCCCCCACCTATTCTGCCACCTCCTAGGAAGTTCTGCAAGAAGTATGCAAGGGCAAGTAGGGCAAAAATCACAGGATTTTTAGCTGGGGTTCTAAAATGACTTCTCCAGGGGCGCCTGGGTGGCTCAGTCAGTTAAGCGTCTGACTTTGGCTCAGGTCATGATCCCATGGTTGGTGGGTTTGAGCCCAGCATCAGGGTCTGTGCTGACAGCTCAGAGCCTGGAGCCTGCTTCGGATTCTGTGCACATCTCTCTCTCTCTCCCCCTCCCCTGATCATACTGTCTCTCAAAGATAAATAAATGTTTAAAAAAAATGACTTCTCTGGTGTCACAAAAGCTATATCTCTTCTTTCTTTTTCTAGGGACCCCTAACTCTGCTTACTTTATTTTGTTCTTTTGGGAGTGTGCTCTGTAAAGGCCACCTACGTCTGAAGCTGTCTGCTAGAGAACCAAGTCAACTCAGAGAAAAGAAGAGCTAGCAAATAAAGAGCAAATATTTAAGCACCTGGATCCAGCCATGCCTGAAGCCCGAGAGACTTGTTCCATCCGCTTAAATGTTTTTTGTTTCTTGGGGTGCCTGGGTGGCTCAGTTGGTTGAGCCTCTGACTTCAGCTCAAGTCATGATCTCACATTTGTGGGTTCAAGCCCCGCGTCAGGCTCTGTGCTGACAACTAGCTCAGAGCCTGGAGCCTCCTTCGGATTCTGTGTCTCCCTCTCTCTCTGACCCTCCCCGCTCATGCTCTGTCTCTCTCTGTCTCAAAAATAAATAAAACATTTAAAAATATTTTTAAAAAGTTTTTTGTTTCTTGACCAAGTTTGGAGTTGGGTTTCTGTCAGTTACCAGTGACTGCAACCAGAATAGGGGGAAACTTCGTGGCAAAACTGAAAGAAACATATTCCCCGAGGGACTTGAGGAACTTTACTGTGGGACCCACATCCCTAGTAAGAGACGAAGGTATGAGAAGGGGAGATGTGTCTCAGCAAGGTGCAGATCCAGAGGTGCTGGTGAGACAGCCGTGGAAGGATAGAGAGGTGGGGGCGCAGCGACAATGTGCCGAAGGGGAGGATGGACCCTGTCTAGCCTGCTCTCTCCAGCAGAGACCCAGCAGAGGCAGCGCTGGCACATGAAAGGAACCCCCAGGGGGCCTTTTGGTCCACAGCTGGTCAGCAATGCCCATGGGTTGCCAGCGGGTCAGAGACACTCAGCGGCAGTGTGGACGCAGAGTGTTGGTGAGTAGGTTAACCGGGTCTAAGTCAGTAAGAGCGATGAGGAAGACAGTGAGCAAAACCCAGAGTTGGTGAGAACTATCCAGCACACAAGCCCCTTGCTTGGGGCGGCGGGGGAAATCCCAGTGATAAAGTGAAGGCTGGGTCTGCCCTGCACAAGGATTTGAGGACAAATGGGACAGCAAGGACCTGGGAGCTCAAGACCAGGAGCTGGAAGGGGGTCTGGCATCGTGCAGCTGTGTTCGCTCTGCCGCATTTGGCGTCTGGGTGGCACTCACTTTGTACAGGAGGTGCAGAACTTTCCTTCTGCGCATCAGCTGTGGCTTACATAGGCTGGAGTGACTTGTTTCTTTGGAATTTGAAAGAACTACTGACCAAATTATCTATGGAGACTCTGGGAAGATGATTTTATTTTAAAATTTCTTTATTTATTTTGAGAGAGAGAGAGAGCGAGGGAGTGCCCATCACGGTTTGATCCCACAAACCATGAGATGATGATCTGAGCCAAAATCAAGATGTGGTCCGTCAACTGAGCCACGCAGGTGCCCCTGGGAAGATGGTTCTTTGATAACACTTTCAAGTTCTTCCTCCCGTAGGGGAACATGAGGATTTTCTTTTCTTTGTGAGTCTGTGTCTTGTATTAATTTGAACCATACTTTCCAATAAGATTTAAAAATCTATTCACATGTTCCTATGGGAATTGTAATTCTTATAATTTTACATTATAATCTGCACTAATTTCATTAACTTGCTAATTGGATTTGTCTTTTCTCTCCTTTTATGAAATTTGTCAGAAACTGTAGCTATTGAAGTGCTTTCTTTTTTGTTTAAGAATCTACTTTGGGGGCGCCTGGCTGGCTCAGTCGTTGGAGCATGCGAATTGATCTCAGAATTGTGGGTTCCAGCTCCATGTTGAGTGAGATTACTTAAAAATAAAATCTTAAGGGGCGCCTGGGTGGCTCAGTCGGTTAAGCTTCGGACTTCAGCTCAGGTCATGATCTCACAGTTTGTGAGTTGGAACCCCGCGCCAGGCTCTGTGCTGACAGCTCAGAGCCTGGAGCCTGCTTCGGATTCTGTGTCTCCCTCTCTCTGCTCCTCCCCCGCTCATGCACTGTCTCTCTCTCTCTCTCTTTCAAATGTAAATAAACATTAAAAAAAATTGAAGATATTAAAAAAATCTTAAAAAAATAAACTTTTGAATTTATCAATTCTACCTGTTTCAGTTATAAAATTGAACTTTCCTCTTTATTATGCCTTTTTAATTATTTCCTTTTTCTGGCTTTGGTTTAGTCTGTTTTAAAGTTCTTTCCCTGAAATGTTGAGGTGAAATATTAGGTCAGTTATTTATATTCTTATTTTTCCTCACAAAACGAATGCATTTGAAGTTGGCAAATTTTACAGTGTTCAAACAGTTATGACTTTAGGGCCAAGGCCTGACATGTAACACGTCGGAAGTCATACTGACGTAAATTGGCATTATCGCATAATTACGGGTACTCTTAATTCAAAACAATCAGCCCGTGGAGTTTCCATTTTGTCTTTGTTCTTGACAGTCACTTAAGAGGGAGGCTAGGATTCTTGTCATCGTTCTTGTTGCTTGCTTCGCTTGTGGCTAATTTCTGGTTTTTTATACGTGGACATGGTGTTGGGTCTGTCGAATTTCCACTTTGGAGAATACTTGATGTTTTCTTTCTTCTTAATACACGCATGTGGTAAAAGTTTCATGTGCAAACGGAAGTGCAAGCTGTGTGTGGTACAGAGTTTGACATGGATCTTTAAAAAAATTTTTTTAAGGCTTTTAAAATTTATTCTTGAGAGAGAGAGACAGAGCATGAGCAGGGGAGGGGCAGAAAGAGAGGGAGACACAGAATCCGAAGCAGGCTCCAGGCTCTGAGCTGTCAGCACAGAGCCCGAGGTGGGGTCGAACTCGTGAACCATGAGATCATGACCTGAGCTGAAGCTGGACGCTTAACTGACTGAACCACCTAGGTGCCCCAGGAGCTATGTTTTAAAGCACCCAATAGCACAGCTTTAAATGACACAAAACAAATCTAGTAAGAGACGTTTGGTGGGGTCTGATGAGCTGGGCTGATTTGAGTCCTGCCTTCCGGCTGGCAGCTGGTTTTAGCTAACTGCAGGCATCCCTGGTGGAGGGTCCGCTCCTTCGGGACCCGCCTCAACGTCTTCCAGACGGCGCGCATGGCGTCCATGTGGTGGGGACGGTCAGCCTCCACCCCAGCTGCCTGAGCACAGCTCTCTGCCCATCTTTTAGGGCAGTCGGCTTCAGCAGGTGGGGCCGGTGACCTATGTCTCTCTCCAGGACGATTAGTGAATCAGACCAATCATGCTTGGTCTTCTACTTGAGCTGAGGTTCACGTCACTCGAAACCAAACATATCCTAACCAATGCTGGCTATATCCAATGTTAGCTTTCCATACAAGTGAGTATCGCATCGTGTGTCTGAGAGCTGAGACACTAAACAATTATGGTGACAGCAAACTATTCGCTGATATCTAAGGCCTTCATTCTGACTTCAGGCCCAGGAGGGTGGGTAGATGGGGGGAGAGAGAGGGGGGGGGGAAACAGAGAGAGAATCTTAAGCAAGCTCCATGCTCAACGCAGAGCCCACTAGTGTCTCCATCTCACAGATCTGGGATCTTGACTGAAGCCAGAAAGATGCTCAACCGGCTGAACCATCCAGCCTCCCCTTTTCATTTTTTTAAAATTAAAAACATTTTTCAAGTGTTCATTTATTTTTGAAAGAGAGACATATATATAGAGAGAGACAGAGAAAGAGAGAGAGGGAGGAACAGAGAGAGAGGGACACACAGAATTTGAAGCAGGCTCCAGGCTCTGAGCTGCCAGCAAAGAGCCGATATGGGGCTCTTACTCAGGAACTGAGAGATCACACCTGAGTTGAAGTCGCATCCTTAACCGACTGAGCCACCCAGGTGCCCCATTTTATTTTTTAAGTAGGCTCTACTCCGAATATGGGGCTGAAACTTGATTTCTATCAACCATAAGGGGCTACAACTCATCTCCCTGGTGAGTAAAACAAGAATAAGTCCTGCTTCGCCTGAAATAGCCGCCTGAAGGTGGCCCAGAAGACCTCACAGCCATCTCACGCCCTCCAAAGCCACCGTGGTGCCCGGCTGTTGGCACACGTCTACCTCCTAAACCTCACCTCTCAACTGGTGATACACGCTAGAGAGCCTCACACCGATAAGCCAAAGGAAAAGGAGAAAGCCTCGGGAATTCCACCACCAGGAAGCAATTCCTGTGACACGGTTTGGTGGGGAGCGTGTTTGTGGGGCACACGTGTCCTCAGGTCACGCCGGGATCTGGGTACGAGTATTGCAGACTGCACAAGCCC
>NC_043702.1:7627101-7633728 GCF_006229205.1 Suricata suricatta
GGAGCCGTCGGGCGCGCCCCTCCGGGGGAGCGGGGCGCCGCGCTCCCCGTCTTCTGCCCAGACTCCTGGGGTCCTGCGGCTGCCACCACCGTTCACCCGCGCTCCTCCCCGCGCCCCCTCCCCGTCTCCCCCCCCACTCTCCCCCGCGACGGCAAAGCACGATTGTCCTCACTAAAGTCAGGGGCGGGCCTGGCATGGCGGGACCGCCCGCGCCCGCCAGCACCTCTTTTCTGCACCGAGATTACAAGCCCCTGGGGTGGGGGTGGGGGTGCAAGTGGGGGACGGCTGCTAGGGGAGGGGGCGAGAATTCCGGGCATTCCTAGTAGATTGGGCCCCACCGGATTAAAAAAGTTTACTAATAGGTCACCTGCTGCACAGCAGGGTCAGTAAATGCCCATCCGGGCCACTAGATGCCCCGCGGGGTGCTTGTCCGGGTGACCTGGTCAGCTGTTTAAAACACCTAGACTTTGTCCTCTCCCGAGGTTCGCAAGTTACTGCTTGGGTTGGGACCCGGACGCCCGCGTTTTTCAAAGCTCCCGGGGGAGCCTTTCAGAACAGCCTCGGGGCTGGAGTCCTGTCGGAAGGGATTGGGCGCTGCGGCTTGGCTCACCTGGAAGGTGTAAACTTTGTCCAGGATGCAAATTTTGTACTAGAAATACATGCAAAAATTGCATTCCACTCCACAATATGTTTGTGTCGTTTTAACTTTTTTATTAAAAATTTGTATTTTCACGGGCGCTTGGGTGGCTCAGCTGGTTAAGCATCTGGTTTAGGCTCAGGTCATGATCTCACAGTTGGTGGGTTCCAGCCCCCTGTCCGGCTCTGTGCTGACAACTCAGAGCCTGGAGCCTGCTTCCGATTCTGTGTCTCACTCTTTCTCTGACCCTCCCCTGCTCGCACTGTCTCTGTATCTCTAAAAAAAAAAAAATTTTTTTTTCAATGTATGTTTATTTTTCAGAGAGAGGCATGACTCTGACCTGAGCCACCCAGGCGCCCCGAATTTTAATATAAATGAAGTTTGTTAAAAGAAGTTTCCGAAAAAGATAAATTTATAATTCGTGTAGACATAAAACTGAGCCTCGAGGCAAAAACTTATTTTATTCACATGAGAACAAGCAGATGATACAGCCAGGTCACGGGATATGTTGAGAAGCACAGATTGACATGGAGTGACAGGACGGAATTGCAAACGGAGGCAAAACTGGTTTTTCCACAGAGAGGAGAGAAGTCAAAGCTCTTCTGGACAAGTGTTTCCATAGTCATCAGTACCTGCCATTTTTCAGAAAGTTGCAAAATAGCTCAAGGACAATGAACTGGACAGCTTGGGGGTTGTGCTTTAAAGCATAATGCAGTTTGTTTTTAAGTTTGTTTGTTTATAGCACTCAAAGGCAGGGGAGGGGCAGAGAGGGAGAGTGTAAGATTTAATGGGGGGAGGTTATGGGTGAGGGGGTTCTGGGTTTGATCTTGGGAGGGCAGATGATCAAAGAAGGGCATTTCAAGGATGTGCCAGGATGGGATAGGTTGCCTCCTCTGTCAGGGTGATGGGAAGCTGGAGCTTCATGACTGGCTGTTTTCAAACTGGCGCGGGACATTCCAGGTCTGCAGGTGAGGGGCGGGGGTCGTCTGTGCACGTGTTCTCCTCCAGCCCCCAGAGAAATGGCCGCTCAGTCGCCACCTTAAGGTGACTCTTACAGAGAGAATCTCCAGCAGGCTCCGCACTGACAGTGCACTGACTCAGGGCTCGAACCCACGACCTGGGAGAGCATGACCTGAGCCAAAATTCAAGAGGTGAAACCTTACCCGACTGAACCACCCAGGTGTCCCAAGCATAATGCATTTTTGAAACAAGTTCTTCTTTACAGTATTTTAAGGACCTATCTGGATTTTTTTTCTTGTAGGGCTAATACTACTGGGCTCCTCCAAACACCAGAATATCAGATTTCAAATCACTCATTGGATATAACATTTTTCCACTCTCTGGACTTTGGCGCAAAAATCCACAAACACACCTGAAGTTACCACTAAGGGAAAAAAGAAAGGGTTGAAGCTCTTGGGAGGCAGCAGGGTGAGGGTGTAAGGAGCACAGAGCTAAGCTCAAGTCGTGCGCTGTCACACTGTAGCTTTGGGGCCCTTCTCCTGGGAGCGGTTTCTTCACTTGATTGTTATGCGAAATGGGGTTCCAGCAGCTTGACCCACCCCCCTGCCTGCGGGCTCCCCAGGATTAGGTTGAGGAGTGACTAAAATCTCTTGTCAGGAGAGGCCTGGAAATTTGTTTCTCAGGGACAGAAAGCCCGAGAGCAGACCGTGTAAGTGACTGAGAGCCGCAGGACTCAGTACCCCTAACTCACTATTGCTCTTTGGGGAAGGAGGGCAGCGCTAGTGAGGGTGATTAAGAGAAGGATCTGTTTGGGGCGCCTGGGTGACTCAGTCGGTTGAGCATCTGACTTCGGCTCAGGTCATGATCTCATGTCTTGTGGGTTGGAGCCCCACGTCAGGCTCTGGACTGACAGCTCAGAGCCTGGAGTCTGCTTCAGATTCTGTGTCTTCCTCTCTCTCTCTGCCCCTCCTCTGCTCACACTCTGTCTCTCTGTCTCTCAAAAACAAATAATAAATGTTAAAAAAAAAAAGAAAGAAAAAGAAAGAGAGAGAGAACGATCACTTTGGGGTGCCTGGGTGGCTAAGTCGGTTAAGCGTCTGACTTGGAGCCCTGCGTTGGGCTCTGTGCTGATGGCTCAAGAGCCTGGAGCCTGCCTCAGATTCTGTGTCCTCCCCTCTTTCTGTCCCTCCCCCTCCCACGGACCCCCCACCGCTCCCGGCTTGGCTCACATTTTGTCTCTCTCTCTCTCTCTCTCTCAAAAGTAAATACATATTAAAAGAATTTTTAAAAAGAGAGAGAAGGAGCACCTTGTGTGCAGTGTGGGCCTCCTGCACCACCTCGTGCCCTGCGCCGGCCGTGCCCCACAGCGCCACCGTGTGGAGGGGCGGGCAACAGCCAAGGAGGACCGCACAGACTTAACAGAGCCTCTGGCCGTTTGGAGTTTCTACTGAGGAAGCCTTAGAAGTTCTGTGCCATTTGGGAGTCAGTGGGCTCCAAGAGGGAGAAAAAATAATTTGTCTTTGACTTCCCTGTAATAAAAGATAAACAGAAGTTGAGCAACATGGGTGCCTCCTGTATGCATAGGAGGTAACCTAGGAAAACTGAGTAAAGTTCCTCGAAATGGTCAAAGCCACCACCCTAAATACTGTCTTCAGCCAAAGATTAGAGAAAGATGTTGGGACAGATTGTGTGGGGGGGGGGTGCAGGGAGAGGGTGGTGAGTTGTGGGAACATAGCCGCAAAAGCACAGCAAACATGATCAGGTTGTTAGGCAGCTTTAAGCTCCTGCTCTTGCATGGGCACCGCTTGCGATTTCCAGCCATCTTCCTCTTCCTGGTACAGAGAGGGAGACCCGGGTGCTGATTTCTTTACAAGTTTAAATGTCCCCTTACAAAAGAGTAACGTCCACTCCTTCTTCAGATCTTCTCCTGTGTCTGCTGTTTCTGAAAAATAACCAGCTTCAGATAATTCTTTGTTTTAAATTTTTTAATGTTTTATTTATTTTTGAGAGAGAGAGAGAGACAGCATGAGCAGGGGAGGGTCAGAGAGAGAAGGAGACCCAGAATCCAAAGCAGCTCCAGGCTCTGAGCTAGCGATCAGCACAGAACCCAACATGGGACTCGAACCCACGAACCATGAGATCATGACCTGAACCGAAGTGGGACGCTCACCCGACTGAGCCACCCAGGTACCCCTAGCTCCAGAGAATTCTTACGCCAAAGGGGGACACTTGGGAATGTCCTAACCTGCTTCAGTTTTCTGCTAGGGAGGGTACAGGAGCTGACACTCCATGACTCCATGAGAAACACTGAAATGTATCCGTATTTGTACCCTGACTTAAGGTCACTCCCATTACACACGTGAGATGCCAGGCATATTGACTCAGCCCCATAAAATGGCAGTGGTCATCACTGTTACCTGAAAGGCCTCCTGGAATGGCCTCTGTGCCTCTTTCCCCAAATGATCAGCAATAGACCAAGGTCACGTCCTTGGAGGTAGCCAGGTCACACCCCCAGGAAACCAGGGCCGGTGAGTGGAAGGGCGGGAGCCAGGCCGGGAGCTGGCTGAGGGCTGGTCAGCTGGGGCGCCATCCTTCTGGACAGCTGGCTTGGAGGGGGCATGGTCTCAGCAATGTTCCCAGTCACCAGCTCCTTCTTCTGTAGAGTCCTGTTCCTGCTGAGGGGACGGAGGAGCCAGGGACAGTGGCGGGGAGGCCCTGGGGCTGTGTTCCATATTCCCAGCCTCATGTTCCTGGGACCTGGGACTGGCTGCCTCCTTGTGCCCCTGACAGAACTGGGGTCAAGGACATGTTTTGACAGTTCCCAACCCTCCATGCCTGTGGGAGACACCTTCACCCCCAGCAGACACGCCTCTCTCACCAGGATGCCCCGACCCCCGTCTGTCCCCCAACACTGTCTGCCAGGCCACTTTGCTCTCCCTGCTGCCCCACCTGTCCCCAGCCTGGACTGACCTCCTTGCCCTTCTGCCACAGGAACGCCACCCCTCCTTCAGGACAAGAGGCACTGTCACCCCCAGGGCTGTTGGAGGCTCCCCACCCTGTGTCGGGCGGGGTCCTGACATACTGGCCCCCCTAGGTGGGCTCCCTGACCTTCCTCCCTTCCTCCTGCCGAGCCAGGCAGGCACCCCACTCCCCTGCCCACTCTGCCAGCCCAGGCCTGGGCCCCTGAGGTCTGAAATGGGGTCAGCAGCAAGGCCACCCCTGGGGCCCTTGGCTGAGGAAGTTCCCGAGTGTGGTCTCCACCTAGAGCCTCTTGTCCACAGGGCCCAGCAGGAGACACGGGGAACCCAGAGGAAGGGGGTGCACACCCAGGACCCCTGCACCCTGCCCCTTTGCTCTCAGGATTGAGTTTGAACACCTTCCTGCAATGCAGGCCTGAGAAGAGGCTCTGTGTCCCTCACAGGCTCCTGTCCAGTTTCATTTCTTTCTTTTATAATGTTTATTTATTTATTTTGAGAGACAGAGACAGAGCACAAGTAGGGGAGGGGGGGAGGGAGAGAGAGCAGGGGAGGGGCGGAGAGAGAGGGAGACACAGAATCCGAAGCAGCCGCCGAGCTGGCTGTCGACACAGAGCCTGTCGTGGATCTCGAGCCCACGACCTGCAAGATCATGACCTGAGCCGAAGTCGGTGCTCAACTGACTGAGCCACCCAGGTGCCCCTCTTATCCATTTTCATATATATATATATATATATATATATATATATATATATATTTTAGTTTATTTATTTTGAGAGAGAGAGAAAGTGTGTGTGGGTGAGAGGGCAGAAAGCTAGGGAGAGAATCCCAAGCAGGTTCTGCGCTGTCAGTGTGGAGCCTGACTTGGGGCTCGAACCCATGAACTGGATGCTTAACTGCCAGGGCCAGCCAGGTGCCTCTCCTCCTCCCGCCCCGGCCCCCCCAAGAGGAGCTCTTTTCTGATTCACCCGCCTCCTCCTTCCTTCTCATCCCCCTTCATTCTTTGGGTCCCAGCTGAGTACAGCACTGCCCCGGAGCCTTGCCCAGGGCTGGTCCCAGGGTCCCTCCAGCTCCCAGTGTCCTGGGTGTCTCCCCCCGATGCTCCTGTCCTCTGTGGCCTGAGCTCTCTAGTTAGACAGATGCCCCACTCTGCTTTCTGCGGCCCCTGGCTTCACAAGGTATGAAGGACACAGGGGGCTGACACTTTGGGGGTGTGACCTGTGCTCAGAGAGCTGTGTGCTTGGTTAACTGTTGTGGCAAACTTGAAATTCTTACCTTTTAAAACCGGGGCCCTGCGTTTTTGCTTTGCACTGGGCCCTTCAAATTATGTAGCTGGTCCTCTGAGACATGGGACAGTCTGGACTGAGGAGGAAGAGCTGCAGGGTCCCTTCTCCTTCTGGGGGCTTGGACCCAGGCAGCTGGGTCCACGAGGGACACCCACGCAGTCCTGTGCCCCCTTCCGCGCACTCCTAGATGTTGCCTTATGTTAGGACCCCGCCGTTCATTCCACTTCCCCAGAGGAGAGACCCAGGGAGGAGAGACCCAGGGCCGACATCCAGGGGCCTCTGACCTCTGCCCTCCTCCATGATGCCTGGGGCTGGGTGCAGGCAGGGGGCCACTGGCTTGCTCACTGCGGCCCCAGAGACCCTTCTGGGGCCAGCTGCTCTCCACAACCTAGACATGAGCAGCTTAGGCCAGGGTTCCCCCTACCCTGCTATCCCCTAGGCCCCCCCCAGCCTGGACTCCCCAAAGCCACTGTTTCCGCGCTTCTTGTCAACCATATCAGTACTTTCAGGTTGACTGAAGGGACATCAGGGAACCCGCCAGCTCGTGCACGCCCCCAGCCAGCCCCTCACGGGACAGCAGGCTCCGTGGGCATGCGCTGTTACTGTTTCTCTCCTCCAGCGCCTCGCCTGGGGGGCTTCTCTCTGGACCCCAGCCCCCGTGGTCTCTGCTTTAATCCTGGCACCCATGACCCTCTAGCGCCCTTCAAGGGGTCCTTGCGTGCCCCCCAGCCAAGAGCGAGGAACAAGCTGTGTCTTCAGAAATCTGGCA
>NC_043702.1:7633828-7635412 GCF_006229205.1 Suricata suricatta
CTGCTGTCCCCCTTGGGAGGGTCGAGTCCCGGGTCACACCCCCTACTCCAGCGCCTGGAGTGACCCAGTCTTCCTCCTGCCCCATACACGGAACCCTTGGGATTCCATGGGAAAACGTGGCTCCAGGGGGGACTCAGCATTCACTTGCCCTGGGTGCCTGAACCTTCAACTAGTCAGGCATGAGGGCCACCCCCAACTTCTCCAAAGTGTAATGCCACATTGTAGGCTACCCTCTTCCATTTGCCCTGCGGCTCCCCCCTGGAGGTTGGGGCTCTCTTCCTCTTGGCCTGGCCCTGTGAGGCCACACTTGTGGCCTGCCTGTTCCCCGGGAGCCCCCAGCCCCGGCGACTCCACAAGAGAGATCAGGGCAGGAGGCCCGGCCCACCTCCAGTGTGAGCTGAGGAGAGAGGGTCCCGGGGGCCCCAGGGCTCAGGCTCCCTGCCTGGGGCCTGCCAGCACCTCCTGCAAAAGGCTCTAATTTCTGCTTCTGAAATGGGTGTGGTAGGTGTTCTGTGGGCAAAGCGGGTCCCTGGAGAGTGGGGGTCCGAATGTGTTCCCAGGGAGGCAGAGCTGGGGGAACTCCTTCTCTCCTACTGGGGTGTTAATACAGTGGGGCTCCTGCTGGGCAGGGCTGTTAAGGGGGCAGTGGTCATGCTAGGAGACTCCTGCCCCATTCCCCGGCCTTGGTCAGCCGTGGGGACAGCTCTTACGCGCTGCGTCCGTACGGATGGGGTAGAAGGGGAAGGGACAGCCTTCTTCAGGTTCCACATTAGAGACTCTCCCCGGTGCACCCCCCCCAGAGAGTACTGAGCTCCCAGGCTGTAGAACAGGTGCTGTCTCTGCCCCGCAGGATGGCTCACCCCAGCGGGTCACCAGCTTTGCACAGGGAAATGAAAGCAAAGGGGGTGCCTTGCCGGGGTTGGGGAATAGGCAGCATTCTCCACCAGAGGTCGTCCTTGTGGATACAGCATTCCCAGACTGCATGCCCACTGGGTGCCAAGCACATTAGATCGCACCCCAGTTCCTCGTTGGTATCCTCCCACAGGGGAAAAAGAAATCCCAGTGTGCAGAGGTTAAGGGGCACCCACTCAGAGTCACTTAGCTGGTCAGTGGCAGAGCCAAGGAGGTGCTGGCAGGCCCCAGGCAGGGAGCCTGAGCCCTGGGGCCCCCGGGACCCTCTCTCCTCAGCTCACACTGGAGGTGGGCCGGGCCTCCTGCCCTGATCTCTCTTGTGGAGTCGCCGGGGCTGGGGGCTCCCGGGGAACAGGCAGGCCACAAGTGTGGCCTCACAGGGCCAGGCCAAGAGGAGAGAGCCCCAACCTCCAGGGGGGAGCCGCAGGGCAAATGGAAGAGGGTAGCCTACAATGTGGCATTACACTTTGGAGAAGTTGGGGGTGGCCCTCATGCCTGACTAGTTGAAGGTTCAGGCACCCAGGGCAAGTGAATGCTGAGTCCCCCCTGGAGCCACGTTTTCCCATGGAATCCCAAGGGTTCCGTGTATGGGGCAGGAGGAAGACTGGGTCACTCCAGGCGCTGGAGTAGGGGGTGTGACCCGGGACTCGACCCTCCCAAGGGGGACAGCAG
>NC_043702.1:7635512-7638235 GCF_006229205.1 Suricata suricatta
AAGTTGGGGGTGGCCCTCATGCCTGACTAGTTGAAGGTTCAGGCACCCAGGGCAAGTGAATGCTGAGTCCCCCCTGGAGCCACGTTTTCCCATGGAATCCCAAGGGTTCCGTGTATGGGGCAGGAGGAAGACTGGGTCACTCCAGGCGCTGGAGTAGGGGGTGTGACCCGGGACTCGACCCTCCCAAGGGGGACAGCAGCCTGACTCTGCAGTGCCGGTGTTTAAACTGTGTGTCGGTGTTTAAACTGTGTGTCAAGGTTTCCCCGGTCCTGGAAGAGGGAGGGAGGGAAGGGTGGCACAGAGCGCAGGACCCTCCTCTGACCGCCCAAGGGCTGCAGGGCCCAAGTCGGTGTCCAGGCTGCACTTGCCCATCTGGGACTGCAGCTCCGAACAAAGCTGCTGGGCAAAGTCACAGGGCACAGGGCACTCACGCTCTCCTCTCTCCTCTGTGCCACCCTCCATCCCCTCACCCCCAGGAAGAAAACTGTCTACAAGAGTGTGTGCCTGTCCCTGGCCCTGCTCGTGGCCGTAACGGTATTCCAGCGCAGCCTGACTCCCAGCCAGTTTCTGCAGGCGCCCCCGCCCCCCACCCTAGAGCCACAAAAGGCGCAGAAACCAAGCGGACGCCTGGTGAACCCCAACAGTTTCTGGAGGAACCCGAAGGATGCGGTCGCCCCCACGCCCGTGGCCTCACGAGGGCCCCAGACTTGGGACGTCAACGCCACCAACTGCTCGGCCAATATCAACTTGACCCACCAGCCCTGGTTCCAGGGCCTGGAGCCGCACTTCCGGCAGTTCCTGTCCTATCGCCACTGCCGGTACTTCCCCATGCTGCTGAACCACCCGGAGAAGTGCCACGGGGACGTCTACCTGCTGGTGGTGGTCAAGTCGGTCATCACGCAGCACGACCGCCGCGAGGCCATCCGCCAGACCTGGGGCCGGGAGCAGGGGGTGGCGGGCCCGGGCCGCGGCGCCGTGCGCACCCTCTTCCTGCTGGGCACGGCCTCCAAGCAGGAGGAGCGGGCCCACTACCAGCAGCTGCTGACCTACGAGGACCGCCTCTACGGCGACATCCTGCAGTGGGACTTCCTCGACAGCTTCTTCAACCTGACCCTCAAGGAGATCCACTTCCTCAAGTGGTTCGACATCTACTGCCCCCAGGCGCACTTCATCTTCAAGGGCGACGACGATGTCTTCGTCAGCCCCACCAACCTGCTCGAGTTCCTGGCTGACCGGCAGCCCCAGGAGGACCTGCTGGTGGGCGACGTCCTGCAGCACGCCAGGCCGATCCGCAAGAAGGACAACAAGTACTACATCCCGGGCGCCCTGTACGGCAAGGCCAGCTACCCGCCGTACGCGGGCGGCGGGGGCTTCCTCATGACGGGCCGCCTGGCCCGCCGCCTGCGCCACGCCTGCGACACCCTGGAGCTGTACCCCATTGACGACGTCTTCCTGGGCATGTGTCTGGAGGTGCTGGGCGTGCAGCCCACGGCCCACGAGGGCTTCAAGACGTTCGGCATCTCCCGGAACCGCAACAGCCGCATGAACAAGGAGCCCTGTTTTTTCCGCTCCATGCTCGTGGTGCACAAGGTGCTGCCGGCCGAGCTGCTGGCCATGTGGGGGCTGGTGCACGGCAACCTCACCTGCGCCCGCAGGCTCCAGGTGCTCTGAGCCCGGCCCGGGCGCCGCCGGGGCTCCTGAGCCCTGGGAGTCATGGGGCTGGAGCCACAGAGCCAGGATGCGGACCGCGGTCCCCCGCAGGGTGGTGGAGGGTGGGGGCCGCATGTGCCCCCAGGTGGGATGGGGTGCAGGTAGCCGGAAGGGGGGCCTCCCTGCACAGAGATTCCCCAGAAAGTGGAGCGGAGGCCCAGGACCATTTGGAACCTCCCAGACAGTTCAAGGATCACCTTGGAAGTGAGGCCACCCACCACAGGTCACCCCCCGACCTGGGTTCCCAGCTCCATTCTCTGTGACCTGGTGGAGGCCCTGGTGGCCTCCGTAGGAACCCTGTGCTCAGGTGCATGCGGGTGAGGCCCGGCCTCAGATGGGCCTGTGGCAGCCCTCCTGCCTTCACAGAGAAGGTTCTGGTTCTCCCATGAAATGCCTCAGTGTCCCCGCAAGCTGCCCCTTCAGGAGAAGCTCCGCCCTGTGCAGGCTCACAGGCCCCCCACCACCACCCGATTCACAGTCCTGGCCCCCGGGTCTCCAGGAGATGGAACCTCAGAAGGCCCTCAGCGCCACCCCTGCCCCCAGACTCACCAGGCATTGCCGCTCGGTGTCTGCTCGCTCCCAGGTGGCCTCAGTCCTGGCCCGGTCCCTATGACACTCCATCCGCCCCTGTCTGGACGCGCGGCTGGCCGCTCTGACTACCTCAGCAATCCTCGGAACCTCTGGACGGGCTGCAGCCCCCCACACACCCCCGGCACAGGGCCAGAGAGCAGTGCTCCGGCCACCAACCTCCCCTCCACGGTCACCGTGCTGCCCAGCAGCCAAGGGCCCCATGCGGTCCCACCGAGGCCTGGCTCCCCGGCCGGAAACAAGCTGGTTTGGCCCTGGAGTTGGACATTCCTCTATTACTGTGAAGTTTTATTTATGAAGAATTTGGAGGGAGAGAGTGCCAGGCCTCAGAAGATGGTGGTGTTCCTCCTTCCCTCACTGCAGCAAGATTCCACCTCCCTTGCCCAGTCGCCCCCCCCCCGAGCCCCCCCCCCCCCCCCCCCCCC
>NC_043702.1:7638335-7649688 GCF_006229205.1 Suricata suricatta
GCGGGCGGGAGCGAAGGCCGGGCCGCGCCCCCGCCGCGACTTTCCTCTTCCCCGCGGCCGGAGGAGGGACCGGGAGGGGCGGCTGCGGCCCAGGTGCGTTAACCCCTTCGGCGCCCCCGGCCCTCCCGCCCCTCGGCCGCGAGGCCAAGCCCTCCGCACTGCGGCGAGCGCCAGTGGCCCATTTCCGAGAGGCGGATCCCGAGGCCCTAGGGGGAGTGGCCCGGTGGGGGACCCCGGAGCCCACGAGGGTCACTCCCGTCATCCCTGTCCCCGGGCACTCGGTTTCCTCCGCGGAGCTTCTGTGGGGTCGTCGGCCCTTCTGCACGACTGTGAGCCAGGACACCACCCACCTCCAACCTTCCTGGCGCCCCACGGTCCCCACCGGCTCTCTGGCCCCGTTAGGACGTTTTTCCGTGGTAGGGGAGGCAGGGGAGGACAAAGCTTCCTTTCCCCCCCTCCGCTTCCCTTTGCCTTCTCCCCTCCCCCCTTTCCCAAGGAGGCCTCCCGGCACCCCGCTGTTGAGGTCCCCTGGGCCAGCAGCGTAGGGCTAGTCTGCGGGGAAGAGGGGCTGAGGGGAGCAATGTCTGTGAGATCAGGAGGCTAGGCTGCCTGCTCTGGAAGCCATTTTCTGTGCCCCGAAGTGGAGGCCCTCTCCTGCTCCGGGGTCCCTCTGCCTCAGAGAGCTCCCCTCACCACCAAGGGAAGGCCTGCTTGCCTGGCCCCAACCTTTTCTCTTTGCATCCATCAACAAGTATTTCACTCAATCCGCTTTTTTGTGCCCGGCCTTCATTAATCTGCTTTGTATGCCAGAGCCAGCGGTTCCTAGGGAGAGGGCTCAAGCAGACATAGGACAAAGAGGGGGCAGTCTTGGCCCAGCAGGGTCTGGGGTGATGGGTGTTTCCATTCAGGTGACTTCCAGAATCCTCTAGCAGGTAAACACCTCTGCCGGTTTGGCGGTTGCCCACAGGTCTGTTCTAGTCTTGTTGCCCGTGGAGATCCCATTGCTGAGCTTAGAGCAGGACCTCAGAAATGCCCATAGGATGGAAATGGGAGCACTACCAGTCCAATAAATAATAGCTAACATTCATCAGTCAGTGACAATATGCCAAGCATGATTCCAGGCTCACACACGAATCACTCAATCCTAGAGGCATGTACTATTTTATTCCCAGTTATGAAGGAGGAAATTGAGGAGGAAAACCCAGTGGGCCAAGTCTCATAGCAAACAAAGCCAGGAGGCCTGCCTGGCTCCGTGAAGTGGGCCCTGAGCCCCTTTCCAGGGGACAGCAGCGGCAGGGAGTTATTTTCCTGCCAAGGGGTTCTTTTTTTTTTTTTTTAATATTTATTTATTTTTGAGAGAGAGAGAAAGAGAGAACAGGGGATGGTCAGAGACAGAGACACAGAATCCGAAGCAGGCTCCAGGCTCCGAGCTGTCAGCACAGAGCCTGATGTAGGGCTTGAACTCACAAACTGTGAGATCATGACCTAAGCCAAAGTCAGTCGCTTAACCAACTGAGCCACCCAGGCGCCCCCTGCCAAGGGGTTCTTTATGGAAGCCGGAGGTCCCTGAGTCCAGAGGCTGGTGGTAGGAAGTCTGATGAGACTTCTGCCAAGCTGGGCACCCAGGACCCTTAGCGGGGGGTGAGGGGCCTCTTTATTTTATTTTTTTTATAAAGAATTTATTTTAAGTAATCTCTACACCCAACATGGGGCTCAAACTCACAAGCCTGACATCCAGAATCACGTGCTCTCCTGACAGAGCCAGCCAGGAGCCCCCAGCTCTGCCTTTAAAAGGCTGCAGGGCTCCTGGGAAGAGGAGGAAAAAAACCTAAGATGCAATAGAATTTGCCTTCGTGTTGCAAGTTCCAATCAGGGAATGTGAAGAGCCTTCCAGGCAGAATTCCAGAGAAGAACCCTGGGGCCAGCGCTGGCTCTTTCTAATGGCCCTTCCCACCTGCTGGAGCAGAGGGAGGGTCTGACTTGCAGCCCAGAGCCCCTCTTAGGCTTGGTTGCCAGCCCCTGCCTCACTGGCCACCTGGCCCACAGAGCACCCAGCACTGCCCTCCACTGCCCGGGCTTCTGGGTTCTGCCCCTCACCTTGCAAGTGTGGCCTGGAGGGATGGCCAGGACCTCCTGTCCAGCCTCAGCACTGGCCTCTCTTACCCAGGAGCTGTGGGGTTTCCTCAGGTGCCTGGGAGGGGCAGACACACTGCCCCTGGGAAGGGTTTTGGAGCCCAGGTTCTGAGACTGGAGGGGTGGGGGTGGGGTCAGAACTCTACACTTCCGGGCTGTCTGTAGGGGCAGGTGGCTTATCCCCTTGAGACCTCAATTTCCTGCCAGCACTGGGTTACACGAGATGACGCATGTGGCGTGCGTAGATTAGTGTCTCCTACACGGTGGCATTATCACAGGTTGGCTGCTGTTGATATTATTGTTAATATTTGGCCGGACCCAAAGGCCCCAGAACCCACCGGGGCTCAACGGGGTGGTGATTGGGGGAGCCGCTAGAGGCCAACTGCGTGTTTGCCAGTGGAATTCGGTTCAGTTTGTCATCGTGGGTTCATTTGATCTGTGCGTACCTAGGTGGAACTAGGGGGTGGGGAAGGGATGAAAGTTAAATATTCAGTCCCTGACTGTAGGGGGGAGGGTGGGGGTTGTGGGAGCCCAGCCAGCCCCTGGTCTGTGCTCACCCTGCAGGCGGCTTGGACCTGTCCCTATCAGGAAGCTCTCTGAGGCTCACCCAGTCTGGCTCATTCCACCTGTCCCAGCCCCTGTGGGCAGAGCCCCAACGGATTCCTGTGATTATCTCAAACCACAGTCGCGGTGGTTAAGCAAGGCCCCCCGAGAAGGGGGAGGTCAGGCTGCAGATGGAATCTTCCCGGCCCCACAGCCCTGGCTGAAGGCTGTAGAAGCTGCAGATCCCCGGTCCCAGGCGGTGGGGGGCTGGGGTGTGGCTGGGTGAGGGCAGTGGTCTGTCTGGAGCCTGGAGGAAGGCTGGGGGAATGGGAAGGGTAGTCGTGTAAGCAGCAGGAGTCCCTGTCCCGTGCAGGGGTGGCAGTCCCCTCTTTCAGGCTGCCTTGGAAGAGGGAGCTCAGAGAGCCCTGGGGAGGGAGAAACTCAGAGAAGCTCCCTTTCCTGCAACTTCCCCTTTCCCCACACCTCCTTTGCACCTTCCCTCTCCTTCCCTTCCCATCCCTGCTCCCTCTTTCCTCTGCCATTTCCCTTTCTCAGTTCCTATTCCCACTTTCTTTTATAATTGCTCCATCAACCCTCTGGAATTGTTTGGAATCCAGATCCTGCTGGCTTGCCACTGTGGGCTTTCGCGGTGAGGGGAGAAGCGGGGGGAGGGGGGATTGAGGGCCTGCAGAGGTTCAGGTGTGGGGAGACATCTGAAAGGCCAGGGGTTGTCCTGGGTCAGCCTTTGACTGGACAAAGCAGGGCTGACTTGGGGCCCAGAGAACCTGAATGCGGGGTGTGGGGAGCCCTGGGCGCCTTACAGACGCCAGGGTGGGGAGGCGTCTCTTGAGGAAAGTGGGGGCAGAGTTGGGGAGAGCTGAGGAATTCGCTCTTCCCAGCCAAGCAGGTGGCCGTGTGGGAAGCCCTGGTGGGTTTGTGAGCATGAGAGGGGGCGGGGATGGCCACGGCCTCTGTGTGCGGTCTGCGGGACAGCCAGGAGCATTCAGTGCCAGGCGAGGGTGCTAGTGTTCACCCAGGATACCCAGGCCCGTGGCAGAGGCCAGGATTATTTAGGGCTCTTCTGGTGTGAGAGACAGAAGCCCAACTCACACTAGCTCAAGCAAGAAGAATATATTTGCTCCTCTTTTCGGAAACCCCTCTCTTGCTCTCTCTTGTCTCCTCGCAACCCACACCCCAGAGTAGGTCCATCTCCTGTCTCCTCTGCATCCACAGGCTCCTTCCAGGAGGAGGACGAGGAGAGAGCCGGGTATGCCGATGGCCTCAGGCATTTGTCCTCTATCTTGATCCCAGAGCAAAGAGGTATTTTGTGTTTTTTTGTCCCCTCCCAACCTCCATAAGGGAAAGTCTCACTGGTTTTGCCTCAGTCACATGCCCAAACCTGGGTCCTTGGTTGTGACTGGCTAGGCCTGGCTCGCAAGTCCCCTGTGGTGGCTGGGGCAGGGCCTTGGGACTAGCAGTCCAACCAGGAACAACCTTGGGGGGAGGGGTCCCTCAAAGGAAGCTGCTGTTATCAAGAAAGCAGAGGCACAGTGTCTTCTCACGGGTGCCAAATCCCCTCGGACTCTCAAATCAAACCTGTGAGATCGGGGGCTTCAGAAGGAAGAAGAAAGGAGGAGGTGGCTGTGTGGGAAATGTTCCCACCCACACACTTTCCCGACACATCCTTCTCTCCTGGGAGGGAGGAGCCCCCGGCTGGCCAGTGGAGGGCGGACGCAGCTCCTCCTTTGAGGACTGGCCACTGTCTGGCACTTTTCCCTTGCCTGGGCCCCCACAGGCTGGTCTGGGGGTCAGCCAAGGCCACACATGGCTTTGGGGGGGTGTGGAAGCCAGTCAGGTGAGGCTGGAGCTGGGCAGCCAGAAAGAGAAGGCAGGCCCCGAGTTGACAAAGGCCCAGGAACAAGGGTCTGGGTGGGCCTGGGAGAAGCAGGCTGGAGGGGCCCGGCCGGAATGGAAGGAGCATTTCCCAAGTGCAGCGCTGGCCCTGGGCCAGCTCCTGTCAGCAGGGTGTGCTGGGCACGCACATGGACACACTTCTCTCTCCCAGACACAGACACGGCGAGAGGCGAATGCACGCTCAGAGCGGAGCAACGCAGGTGGCAAACGACACAGACCCAGGCACACACAGGCGCCAGGAACATACATTCGCATGTGGGCGTCCTGAGACACACACCGACTCGTACACACAGCCAGCCAGACACACGGAGGCACACACAGGGAAGCATGCACACGCTCACACACACACACCTGGACATACCCACAGACACACCCACATACAGACATTCATCACACACGGAGACATGCCTAGAGAGACACATATGTTCACACACATACACTCACACGCCCGAGGTTTTTCCAGGTGGGAGGGGCCTTCCCTAACCACCTCATCTGCTACCAGTGAAACCCCACCTGGCAGGCCCACGGGCACCACCACAAGATGAGACAGGTCCCTACTGTATCCATGAATGGTCTCTTTTGATCTGTCCCCAGGTCCTCAAGTCTGTGCCCGTCCCTGCCTCCAGGAGCCTCTGGGCACTGCCCACAGGCCCTTAGTACCACCCATATCTACCCCTAGTCCCTCTGCCAGCCACCCTGGCCTTCTCCCATTTACCAAGATCCCAGCTTGCTTCTGCTCAAATGCATTCCCAACTTCTGAGTCGAGTGAATTCCTGTTCATCTTTCAAAACCCAGCTCAAATATCCCCTCCCTTGTGGTGGATGCTTGTGCCCTTGGCTGGCATCACGTCTGTCTGTTCCTCCTCCATCGATTGCACCAAACTGGATACAGGGGAGCTCGGGGGAGGGAAAGGGGGGCACGGACACCTATCTGTTGAATAGCTGAGGGAATGAACTGCCCGTATCGGTCACCTGGAGGACAGCCTGGCAGGGAGAAACGCCGTCTTGCTTTGGTCACATTCAGGGGACAACTGGGTGTGCCTACCCCGGAGAGGCTTGGCAGCCCGGAGCCCTGCCCCACCCCCAACACACACGTTTAAATTCACACTGACACTCATTCACATGTGTGCGGGTGGGCATTGTGCCCCCTTGTCCTGGCCAGCTGGGCTGCCCCTTCCCCCAGGCCACCAATGACTCACGTCCCCACCCGCCACGGGCTGCTGGGGCACACACAGCCTCCTTTCAGCCCCTCGGCCTCAAACACTAGCTTAGTCTTCCCTGCCCGGCACCTCCCCTTCCCCAGAGCCAGCCTGCCCTCCCGGCCTGGCAGCTTAGCCCCAACGGGGGACCACGCCGAGGCCTCCTTCCTCTCCAGAGCACAGGGCTCTCTGTCTCTCGTCACCCGGCTTCTGTCCAAACCAGCCTTGAATGGCTGCCTTTTCATGGCTCAGAGCCTGGCCAGGTGCATTCTGGGCGCCCTGCTCCCGCCAGTGTCGGCCAGGAAGCTATCGGCCCTGTTGCTGCTCCCACTGAGGCACGAGAGCCAGAGGGGCCAGTGGGACTCAGCTTCGGAAATCCCTTTCTCCCAGGCTCTGGGCAGGGGCCTCCTCGCGCCTATAGAAGCTCTTCACACACACCTTTCCATCTGTCTCCTTGTGAGGCCTAGAGAGTCTGGCCAGACACAGATTATTATTGTTATTCCCATTTTACTGAGGGCACAACCGGGTAAGAAAGGTCAGCCTGCTGGAGAGTGGTCAAGCTGGAACCCAGTCATGGTGAAGAGGGGTTAATAACGCAGTGCACCTCACGGGACTGCACTGAACGTGATAGGGGGCCGAGCCAGCACCCTGAAGGGTTCCGCACATCGGCACCACATTGTGAGAGTCCCCAGAGCAGCTCTGGCTGTATTTCCAGCACCTGACCCTTCTTTTGGGGACAGAACTCCCCTTCCAGTTTGGGGCTCGGCTCTCAGCCAAGGCGGGCCAGTCACAGTCCCTTCTGCCTTCTCTTTCCCCAAGAGTGTGCTCAGTCCAAGGGACAGGCCTGTGACCTGCACTGGGCCAGTTAGGGCTCCGCCCTCGGGAGTCTGAAAGTGAACTGGGGGAGGGGCACCCCTTTCCTCTCTGGTCAAGGGGGTTTTGAGGGTGTTACTCAACATATTGGGGGAGGAAGCGTGTCACATGCACCCCATACCCCCTTCACGCTGTGGCAGGAGAGAGAACAAGCAACACCCAGAGACCTTGTGGTCAGCAAGTAGAGTCCCTCCCTCAGAGACATCCATGCCCTCATCCGCAGAACCTGTGCTCATGTTAAGTTACAGGCAAAAAGGATGCAAATGTAACTAAGGTTATAGACCCTATAGGCTGGATAACCAGGTGGGCCCAATCTAATTGCAAGAGCCCATGGAAGTAGAGAACCTTCCCTTCCCAGCCAAAAAGATGCAGCTGAAAGGAAGATCAGGGAGACTCCAGGCGTGAGAGGATTTGGTATGCCTTACGGGTCCTGAAATATAGGGAGCCACTCATGGCCTCGAGACCAGAGAGAGGCGTGGCCCCCAGCTGACAGCCAGCAAGGATACAAGGACCTCAGTCCTGCAGCCATAAGGAACTGCGTTCTGCCCACAGACTTAAAAGCAGATTGCCCCAGAGCCTCCGAATAAGAGCCCAGCTGGCTGACATCTTGATTTTGACCTCGTAAGATTCTGAGCAGAGAAACGAGCTGATCTACAGAGCGTGAGAGGATACATCTGAGTTGTTGAAAGCCACTAAGTTTGTGGTAATTTGTTACAGCAGGGTGAGGAAGATAGTATGCACCCTAAGAGCTAGTGCAACACTGCCACCCCTAATCTGGTTACAGGTGCCAATAATTTTTTTGATTAATTAATTTTCTAATGTTTATTTTTGAGAGAGAGAGAGACAGAGTGTGAGAAGGCAAGGGGCAGAGAGACAGGGAGACACACACAGAATCTGAAGCAGGCACCAGGCTCCAAACTGTCAGCACAGACCCTGACGCAGGGCTCGAACTCACAAACTGCAAGATCATGACCTGAGCTGAAGTCAGACGCTTAATGGACTGAACCACCCAGGTGCCTCAGGTGCCAATAATTTTTTGTTGCTGGTTTTTGTGACCCTCAACTGAAGACTTTTAGCTCAGGCCATTATTGTTATCTCCTTCGCTGCTTCCCCCCCACAGCCTGCCCTCACAGGCATGTAGGAGACAGAGCACTAGAACTTGAGACAGACACACGAGCTTAGGAGAGCAAAGACCTCACGGTCTTTACAGGCTTGAGGCGGCTCTTCCAGAAGGCGCAGGTGGCCTGGCTCTGGCCTGTCCTCACCAAGCTGGATCCCTCCCTTCCTCGCAGCAAGGCTGAGGTCAACGGGGAGAAAGCCAGTGTGTGGGAGCCAGGGAGGAATGACTTATCTGAAAACTTTCTGTGGTGGCCTGGTCCAAGCCTGTAAAGGCTGGCAAGGTCAAAAGACATAGGGGGTTCTGGTCCAAGATGGCAACATAGGACACCTCTGATCTCACTTTCTCCCACAGACACCCCGACTCTATAGCTACATGGGAGCAGCTCCCTCCGAAGGAAGTTCAGAATCCAACTGGGCGATAACTACGCTTCAGGAGAACGACAAAAGATCTACATCGAAAAGGTAGAAAAGTCTGAGATACACTCTCACTGTGTACGTCACCCCCGGCACAGTGGCATGCAATTGAGAAGGGACTCACAACTCCAACTTGTCCCCAAGGAGCCAAGTGTTGATCCAATATCCAACACCCCAACTTTTAAGACTTCCACCTGAAGGATGGCCCCCCCCCCAACACCTAGCTCTGAAAGCCTACAGGGCTCATGTCTCTGAGATCCACCACACTAGAGCAAACAAAGAAAGGGCTACCTTTCCCCCCGGCCCGAGGGCTCTATATCAAAATTCCAGTGGCATTTTTCACAGAAATAGGAAAAACAAAACCAAAATTTGTATGGAACTATGAAAGACCCTGAAATGCCAAAGCAATCTTGAGGAAGAGGAACGAAGATGGAGGCGTCCCTCTTCCTGACTTCAAACTATACTACAAAGTGATAGTGATCACAACTGTAGTGTTGGCATAAAGATTGACACATAGATCAATGACACAGAATCGAGAGCCCAGAAATAACCCCCATATGTATGCTGAGTAAATTTACAATAAAAGAACCAAGAATATACAGTGGGGAAAGGATAATCCCATCAATAAACAGTGCTGGCGAAACTGAATATCCACATACAAAAGAATGAAATTGGACCCTCACCTTACACTATGCCCAGAGTCAACCCAAAATAGATTAAAGACTTGAATGAAGTACAACCTGAAACCATAAAACTTCTAGAAGAAAACATAGAGGGTAAGTTCCTCAACATTAGTCTTAGCCATTTTTTGGATTTAACACCAAAAGAAAGGCAACAACAAAAAATTAAACAAGGTGGGACTCTATCAAATCAAAAACCTTCTGCACAGCAAAGGGAAACCATCAGAAATTGAAAAGGCAACTTACGGAATGGGAGAAAATACTTGCAAATTGTGTATCTGATAAGAGGTTAACACCCCAAATAGATAAAGAACTCCTACAACTCAATAGCAAAAAATCTGATTAAAAGGCAGGCAAAGGAACTCAATAGATATTTTCCCAAAGAAGGAAAGGTTGGTCAACGTTACTAATCATCAGGGAAGGAAAACCAAAATGACAAAAGACAAGAAATAACAAGTCTTGGTGAGGATTTGGAGAAAAGGGAACATTTCCTTGTGCATGCTTGGCAGGAATGTAGATTGCATAGCTACTATAAAAATAATATCGGGGCACTTGCCTGGCTCAGTTGGTAAAGCATGTGACTCTTGACCTAGGGGTTGTGAGTTTGAGCCCCACATAGGGCATAGAGGTTATTGAAAAGAAAAGAAAAGAATACAGGTTTTTTTGGACATTTTATTTATTTCTTTAAATTTATTTTTTAAAATTTACACCCAAGTTAGTTACCATATAGTGCAACAATGATTTCAAGAGTCGATTCCTTAATGCCCCTCACCCATTTAGCCCATCCCCCCTCCCACAACCCCTTCAGCAGCCCTCTGTTTGGTCTCCATATTTAGAGTCTCTTATGTTTTGTCCCCCTCCCTGTTTTTATATTATTTTTGCTTACTTCCCTTATGTTCATCTGTTTTGTATCTTAAAGTCTTCATATGAGTGAAGTTATATGATATTGGTCTCTCTTGACTAATTTCGCTTAGCATAATACCCTCAGTTCCATCCACGTAGTGGCAAATCAGAAGTTTAAAAAAAAATAAAACGTGAAACTATCATATGATTCAGCACTCCCACTTCTGGTTACATATTCAAGGGAAATGAAAACAGTATCTCAATGGGATAGATGCACGGCCGTGTTCATCACAGCATTATTCACAATAGCCAAGTTATGGAAACAACTTAAATGTCTGGCAATGGCCACTTGCATAAATGTGTACACACACACAGACACACAGGAATATTATTCAGACATGAGAAGGAAAGATACCATGGATGGGACTTGAGGGCATTACCCTAAGTGAAATAAACCGAGAAAGACAAATACTGCATGGTATCACTTATATATGGATTCTTTTTTTTTAATATTTATTTTTGAGAGAGAGAGAAAGAGAAAAAAGAGAGAGAAAGCACGTGTGAATGGGGGAGGGGCAAAGAGAGAGGGAGACACAGAATCCGAAGCAGGCTCCAGGCTCCGAGCTGTCTGCACAGAGCCCAGCGCGGGGCTCGGACTCACTGTGAGATCATGACCTGAGCCTAAGTCAGACGCTTAACTGACTAAGCCACCCAGGTGCCCCACTTATATGTGGATTCTTAAAAAAAAACAAAACAAAACTCAGAAACAGATAGAAAAGGGCTCTGGGGAGCAGAAAAAATGAGGGGTTCGTGAAAGGGTACAAACTTTCAGCTATAAGATGCATAAAAGATCTGGGGATCTAATGAAAAACACGGCAATGATAATAGACAGTGTTGTATAATTGAAATTTGCCAAGACAGTAAAACTTAAATGTTCTTACACACACACACACAAAAGATAAATATGTGAGGTGCTGGATGTGTTCATTAACCCGATGGAGGGAAGCCTTTCACAATGCCTATATATATGAAGTCACCATGATACTCTAAACATCTTATAATTTTATTTTGTCAATTATACCTCAATAAAGCTGGAAAAAAAAGACATAGAAAACCATGACTCAGAGGAAGATTTGTAGCAACAGGACATGAAGGGCTGGTGTTTTACTATGTGCAGAGATTACCCAGATAGAAAAAAACAGGAAGGTCCAAGGAAAGAAATGACCCAAAGGGAATGAGGAGGCAGTTCTTAAAGGAGATGTAAAGAGAACTCACAGGCAAATGAGAAAGTAATAAAGAGGAGGTAGAAGGAAAGAAGTGAGGAAGGAGGAAAAGAAGAAAAGAAGGAAGGAAGGAAGAGAGGCAGGAAGAAAGGAAGAAAAGAAGGAGAGAAGAAAGGAGGGAAGGAGGGAAGGCAGGAAAGAGGGAGGGAAAGAGGGAAGGAGGTAGGAGAGAAGGAAACAAGGAGGGAAAGAAGAAAGGAAGGAGGGAAGGAAGGAAGGAAGGAGGGAAGGAAGGAAGGAAAGCAGAAGGAAGGAAGGAGAGAAATGCCATTTTTCACTGAGTGACGGGAGATAATGGCATCTGAGCCCCTAAGTTGCCCGCTTCCCCATCCCAGACTGTCCTCCTGCAGCTG
>NC_043702.1:7649788-7651290 GCF_006229205.1 Suricata suricatta
TGGGACCTGCCGCTTGGCACACTGCGGCCGCTCACACCTCCAATACGAGCGCTGCCTACAGGCGCGCCTGCCTGCCTGTTCAATGACATGGCGCTGCCTGCCTGCCAGTGACCAGTAGCAGTGCCACTCCCTGGGAGTGAGAACTCACTAGATAGACAGCCCGACTCCTAGGACTTTGTGGTGTGGTCAGGGCAGAGGCGCTGACGGTCCGAGAAGAGATAAGGGGGCCTTCCTCACACGAGCAGGTGCCTGGGTGCTACCTGGGCCAGGCTTGAACTCGGGCAGCAGCATCTTCTAGGGAGAAGCCAGGCAGAGGGCCTCAGTGGCTTCACAGGTCCAGAGGGACAGCGTCTAGGGTTTACTGGGGGACACTGGGCTTACGAGCAAAAGGCAGGGCACAGAGCCGAGATCCAGGCGGGGGTGTGAGGTGAGGAACACCACCTCCGTTCCCAGGGCCAGTCTTCCAGGGCCCACACGGGAGACCAGCGGATCCACTAACGGCCTGCTATGGAGACCCCAGCCGGAGCCCAAGTTGGGAGTCTCCAGCTGGCCCCCCTGGGGGGAGGCCAGTTTCTGTGTCCAGCAGGTCACAGACAAGATGCCAGGTGGCCCAACGCGGTGAAGCCAGAGACGGGGGAGTATTGGGCATGGGTTCAGAGGACACTGGGGAGCAAACCCCGGACAAGGAATCAGGGGCTAGACTCCCCCTTCTCCTAAAGGCACAGGGTGGCCAGCAGGTGGGAAAACATAAAAAGGAGGCTAAAAAGGCGAAGATTTCTGAGACTTTGTGGGATCCCCAAAGGAGCACATGGAAACGACGAGGCACAGGAGGCTGAGCTGGGCTGGGCCAGCCCCTCCTCTGAGCAGCGGAGTGAGGCAGCACCCCGCAATGATGACAGTTCAGGTGCTGTGAGGAGCACCCCCCTGCCCCACCCCTACGCCCCTCCCCCAAAGAAATGGCAGGAGTGGAATTTTCATCTCAAGGGCTTCAGGGAGAATCAACTACTAAGAAAGGTGCAGGGCTGTGGCTGGTCCAAGGGTGCGTGACCCAGAGGCTCCAAGAGCTGCATCACCGGACACCCAACACCCACACCCGGAGATGGGCTTGGAGGTGCCATGGCACCCTGCAGGCCCCATCTGTAGGCACCGTCTGATCCCTAGCAGTCACTGGGGTGCTGACCTCCCTCCCACCGGGGGGGGGGGGGGGGGGCCCGGCCTGCCTCTCACCACGTAGTCCGAAGGGCAACTTCCATTCTCTTCCCGGCCACGGCCGGCTCCTGCAAGGTGGGAGATGGACTGGACGCGCCCCTCAGAGCGCCAGGAGCCCCTTTCCGGTGATGCCAGTGGCCACATCCCCTTCGGCAGGATGAGAGAAGGAGGCACCATGCAGGAAGAGACAGAGGTGACGCTGGCCAGGAAGGCTCCCTGGTAGCAGGTGTCTCCAGACACACCCTGACTTTTTCTGCTTATCTGGCCCAATAAATCCCCGCCTTTTCTATTTT